>NW_016823353.1:121822-174499 GCF_001698545.2 Rhinopithecus bieti | reverse complement strand
AATAATGTTTTAATTTTTATGCAGTCGATATATACTTAAAAAATTTAAAAAATGTTTTATATAATTGCATATATTTAATATTTATTTATAAATATTTAAAATTCAAAAAAACCTCCATTTAGTCATTTTCACTTTTGAGAAGAAAAAAAACACTTAGCTTACTTTTGGACAAAGTAAGCCAAGTGCTTTGTGTGTGAGTTTAATATTTCCTAATGGAGTAATATTTACATATTCTGTGTCATAGAGAAAAAGAGAATACTTTTCTGTCTACTCAACCGTATATATAGTGTTATGATATTAGGATAATTTATTTTCTAGTGAACTTAATATTTACTTATTGTGGCTTTACTTCTTATGGGTTATTAAATATTCTAGTAGGCATGACAATTTGCTGCGTCTATAAGAAAACAGAATATGCGGTTATTTCAGTGATATCTTCCTTTTGTTTAGCACAGTGGTTATATGTTTATACCAAGGGCACTCAGTTTTAATAAAAACTTAATCACAAACGAAATATGCAAAACAGATGAAAATGCAGCTGCTGTAGTTGAAGCAGAGGTCAGGGCCCAGGGCTCCTCCTGCACATTCCCCATCTCTAGGTAGGGGAACTCTTGAAACACCACCAGTTGCCCTGAATACACTTTGCCACCACTTATTAGCAGAACACAAAGAAGTTTGATCAACAAGCTGAAATTCAAGGTTAAACTATCAGATAATCAAATCAATTGATTGTGTCTATGACTGTTTTCACTGTGGGCACAGCTCATAACGAACCCCAGGTTTGATTCAACTCAAGCCACTGGAGGAAGTGGTTTGCTTTGTTAGGGGGAAATTTTGCTGACACTTAATACACTACAGCTCTATTAATAGTCTGACTTTAATGTCTTGAATATAATACTATATACTAATTTCAACAGGTTCAACAATGGATGGATGATTAAGATTGGAAGGGGACTTGATTATTTTAAGAAACCACAGGTAGGATATAATCTCATGAGTATATGTGTAGCACTGTTTTGTGTCATTTTAATGATACTCTTTTCTTCTCTTCTTAGAGTCGTTTTCCCTTGGATATTGTGATTTTGATTTAAGACCATGTCATGAAACAACAGTGGACATTTTTCATAAGAAACATACAAAAAATATATGATGGGCAGTAGCCTAATTTGTATTATGTCTATTTTATGTGAATATTGGATTTTTTTTAAAAGATCACTTTTATAATGTATGAATTTAACAACAAACTTTTATATTTCTACTAATTTATGGATCCATCATTTGGTTGTGGGAACAATCCTAAATATTTTTGTAACTATATTACTCAGTAGATTTACCATGTTTCTTTCAAGTAATACAGCTAATTTAAACATTTTGCCAGCTTTTCTGTTACTTGGCTGTGGGAGCATGTCAACAAATAATGAGCATCTGTTAGGAAGATGGATTAGATCTGAATTTTGCCTGTGGGAGTTGTGAGTCCAGGCGGGAAAGACACCATGGATTAGAGTGCCTTTAAAGAGACAGATGCAGCTTGGAGCTTGGGCAACCTGTTTCTGCAAAAAAAAAAAAAAAAAAGCCGGGCATGGTGGCACCTGCCTATAGTCCTAGCTACTTGGGAGGCTGAGGTGAAAGGATCACTTGAGCTTAGGAGGTCGAGGCTGCAGTGAGCTGAGATTGCACCACTGCACTCTAGCCTGGGTGACAGAGCCAGACTCTGTCTCAAAAAAGAGAAAAAAAAAAAAAAAAAAAAAAAAATGGGCTTGGGGTCTAATAAACAGGAAAGTAAAATGTTAATTTTGTTACAATTAAGATAATTGTCTTTGGTAAACGTTTACCATCATGCAGTTGTGCAATATTACCTAACTCCATAAAGGCAAATCCACCCATTCAGTTATCCAAATGCATTTTGCAGCTTATTCACTTTGGCTGGCACATTTGTAAAGCCTTGCAGCTTAGAATCAATGTTCTGCGTAAGTTTTCATCCAGATGCCAGTTGTGTGGTTGGAGACAGAATAGATTCCATGGAAACAGGCTGGAAGAGGGGTTGTATGCTAGAGGTAGTGAGTAGTCCACAGCTCAAAGAACATGTTGGCTGGGCACAGTGGCTCACGCCTGTAATCTCAGCACTTTGGGAGGTGGAGGCAGGCGGATCCCCTAAGTCAGGAGTTTGAGACCAGCCTGACCAACATGGAGAAACCCTGTCTTTACTAAAAATACAAAATTAGCTGGCCGTGGTGGCGCATGCGTGTAATTCCAGCTACTCGGGAGGCTGAGGCAGGAGAATTGGTTGAACCCTGGAGGCGGAGGCTGCGGTGAGCGGAGATTGTGCCATTGTACTCCAGCCTGGGCAACAAGAGTAAAACTCCATCTCAAAACAAACAAACAAACAAAAAACCCCAGCTAAGCTAACATATGTAAGAGGAAAACTATAGTACCAGTGTCCAGTATTGTAGAGTGCACATATAGATGTCACATCTGAGGACTATTCAACAGAGTTACATGGTGTAGAGGACCAAAGGTAGAGACATGGGAACAAGGTTGGACAGAGTGGTCTTGGGCAAGCCTTGGAGACTATGTTTTCCTTTTGTGGGACAGCTGGTAGGTACAAGATGGCATAAAAGGCCAGGAAGGGCTTTCAGAACAGTTCCTGATTTTTTTTTTTTTTGAGACGGAGTCTCAGCTCTGTCGTCCAGGCTGGAGTGCAGTGGCCGGAATTCGCCTCACTGCAAGCTCCGACCTCCCGGGTTTTACGCCATTCTCCTGCCTCAGCCTCCGAGTAGCTGGGAACTACAGGCGCCCGGCCACCATCGCCGGCTAGTTTTTTGTATTTTCTTAGTAGAGACGGGGTTTCACCAATGTTGCCAGGGTGGTCTTGAACTCCTGACCTCGTGGATCCGCCCGATCTCGGCCTCCCCAAAGTGCTGGATTACAGGCTTGAGCTGATTTTTTTTTTTTTTTTTTTTTAATGTTTTCAGGTTCAGGTGCTGATAATACTGAATCTGAAAAAATTTTTAGACTCAAACTAATTTGCTAGCTTTATCATAGGAAGTTCAGAGGTCTCAGGAAAAACACTTGAAACAAGTGTTGCTGATCCGAAGTTCCTTTCTGCAGAGGTACGGATATTACTTATCTTGCCTGGTACCTGATGCCACGTAGAAATGGGAGTAGCTCTTAATTAAGGTAAGAACATGTGTTAGGCCTTTTACCTTCATGTTAAAATAACAATTCTGATTTCTAAAGCAGATCATCTGTTCTATGGAGAATTAGCAAATCCACAACCCTGTGCAATTACTTTTATCCCAAACTTCTGTAAAATCCTGGCTAACCATAGTGATTATTTAAAGAAAAGAGTCTACCAACTTATGCTATCCATATCTAGATTATTGGAGTTCTATCCCAAGATTTAATTAGAAGCACCAGAAGCCTACCAGTACAGCTTAAAAATTATATCAGGAAATGCATAAGACTATTGTGGAACAACTATAGGCTTTATGGAAAAGATATAGAAAGAAAATTAGGGTAACTAGAAAGACAAATTTATTCCTGAATGGGAAGACTTTAATGTCAGTTCTCATCTAACTTAATTTATAAAATTAAATAACAAAAGAGCAACACCAGGAACTTGCTTGAACCAGCTATAAAGAATTAGCTTACAATAATTTTCTTAAAAATGTATGGCATAGGCATGGGCAAATAAATCAGTGACAGAATAAAAGGAGCCAGAAACACCATTTGAAAAGAGAAACTGAATGTATACGAATGAGTATTTGATATATAGTAAAGGTGACATTTTAAGTTAGTGGAGAAAGGAACTCAACAAATGGGTTGAAAAAATTAACATAAGGCTCTGTTCTTTACTCCCGCATAAAGAAAATTTTGTCTATAATGACGGACACCATATAAAGAATAATTCCTGAAGTATTACCAGAGCTAAATTAATGAAATAATTGTAATATACATCTATTTTAAACCCCACTTAATGAACCGAGTATAACAGAAGCCCCCGACGTTAAGAGCAAAAGACTTGTCATGTAAAATATACAAAACTTGAGTAAAAGAGGAAACATAACTAAGTAAAAAATGAGAGATCAAATTTTTAATATAAAGAGTCAGATATTCCTAATATATAAGGATGATGGCCAGATTTTTGAGCAGTGACCTTGACCTGACCTCCTTTAGCCTCCACAAGGACTTGGGCCTTAGAGCTGTCTTCCTGTTACTGTACTGCATTGTTCCTATTTAGTACCACACCATCTCGAGACAGATGCCACCCTATTTTTTCGTCGGTCTTCATGAAAAACTTCTTGAAAGAGTGCTCTTGGCCGGGCGCGGCTGGCTCAAGCCTGTTAATCCCAGCACATCTTGGTGGGAGGCCGAGACGAGGCGGATCCGACGGTCAGGAGATTTGAGTACCCATCACTGGCTAAACAACCGGTGAAACCCCGATCTCTACTAAAAAATACAAAAAACTAGCTCGGGGCGAGGTGCGGCGCGACTGTAGTCCCAGTACTCCGAGAGGCTGAGGCAAGAAGAGAATGGCGTAAACCCGGGAGGCCGGAGCTTGCAGTGAGCTGAGATCCAGGCACACTGCACTCCAGCCTGGGCGATAGAGTGAGACTTCCCGTCTCAAAAAAAAAAAAAAATAATATTAAAAATAAAAAGAATAGTGCTCTCTGTTTTTTTTTTTTTTTTTTTTCTTATTTCCTCACCAGCCTATTCACTTTAACTCACTTCAGTCAGTCTGGCTACCGCCCCAAGTACTCCACGGACACCATTTTTGCTAAGGTCAGCAGTGATCTCTGTACCACCATATTCAATGGGCAAAACTCTTGTATCATGTGACCTTTCAGAAGCACTTGACCCAGTTGGCTACTCCCTTCTTGAAACTGTTGACTTTCATGAAACGTATTTTCTTCCTCCATTCTTCTTATATTTTAAATCCTGAAGTTCTCCCAAGCTAGGTAATAGGTAGTAACCTTTTTTTTTTTATTCACACTCTCCCTTATTACACAGTAAGTGTTCTTAGTAAAAAGCAATGAAAACTGCTCCTACCTGATATAAGCAAAAAAGGGGTTTATGACAAGAATAGTAGGTAGTTAAGCTACAGACTGAGACATAGAGGTTTTGGAGTGAAAAATCACATCTAGATTCACTACCCAGAACTAATCAGATGACACCCCTGCTGACACTGATGCAAGGGCTGGATGCAGTAGCCTACATCACTGACATCACTGGCATGGAAACTACCACTGCCAGCCTCACTGCCTTCATGACCCCAGAAATTCAGGCCCCTGTTGCTACTTCCAGAGAAGGGTTCTCATCATTCCAGATGTTCTGCATCACTACTGTCTAATTCAAAGTATGGAGCAGTTGCATCTGATTGGCACAGCTTAAGTCATGTGCCCACGCCTGTGCTTCAAGGAAGGCCAGGAAAGAGTATAGTAAACTTTTGTTTCCACAGAAGGAAGTAGGCTCTACCTCCTACCAGGTGGAGAGGTCCCCAAACATATAAGGGGACTCAGATGCTGAATATTTAATAGTTTAAAATTTAAACTTTAGATGAATTATAAAAGTCCAAAATTATTCATTCTCATGACTTAAAGTACTATTTATATGTGGTTAGCCCTCAAAATTATAAATTAAGCCAAGACTTCTCCTTGGAGTTCTTATTCAACTGCCAATGACATCTCAGAAGCACACAAACATTTCACATATAATACACCCCAACCAAACTTTTCATATATACTCCCCATGTATACTCCCATCTATCCAATCTCAAATAAGAAATCTAGGAGTAAAGGCCAGGTGCAGTGGTTCACACCTGTAATCTCAGGACTCTGGGAGGCTGAGGCAGGGAGATCACCCGAGGTCAGGAGTTCAAGAACAGCCTGGCCAACATAGTGAAACCTGTCTCCACTCAAAATACAAAAATTAGCCAGGCGTGGTGGTACAACTACTTGGGAGGCTGAGGCAGGAGGATCACTTGAACCCAGGAGGCAGGGGTTGCAGTGAACTGAGATCATACCTCTGCACTCCAGCCTAGGTGACAGAATAAGACTCTGTCTCAAAAAAATAAGACTATATATATATATACATGCCATTCTGACTCCTCGCTCATGCCCATATTCAAACATTCAGAAAGTTCTGGGGAAACCACTGCAAAACATCTTGAGTCCATCGGTTTCAGGGGTTACTTGGCCAGATTTCCAGTTTGGAACTCGAAGCCCTTAACACCCTTTGCCTGATGATATCCTCTCCCTGGAGAAACAAATGGTATTACTGCACCAAAGCACATCATATCAGGATTTTTAACCTTTCTCAAAAAATAATTTTCACATGTGGCAACAAGTGCGATATGCTTATGAGTCATCTCTTCAAAGTTGTGTTTACTTGGTATTTAATATTGCTTTTAAATAACAAAAGGACCTGCCCATTAAACCTGCTAAACTGCCAATCATGTTTGTCCCAAGAACACCTTGAAAAATACAATCACTCACCCCACCCCCACTCTGAGATAATCAGTTGTCGGCAAAACCCTGTGTCCATGCTGGCTCTTCCTAAAAATAAAAAAAGGATGGGGCCTGGAACTACTGAGATATATTAAAAGAAAATAACTCATTAAAAAAAAGAGGGAGCTGGGCATGGTGTTCAGCACCTGTGGTTCCAGCTACTCCAGAACCTGAGGCAAGAGGATCACTTGAGCCCAGGACCTATGAGCATGCCACTGCACTCCAGCCTGGGCAAGGGTAAGACCCTGTCTTGAAAGAGAAAGGGAGGCGAGAGGGGAGGAGAGGGGCCATGGGGGCTGGACGGGGTCATTTCTGAAGGTCTCAACTCTCACCAAATTACGAATCAAGGTTTGTGACAAGGTAAGAGTAGTGGAATTCTGAGCTTGAGAAGAGTGGAAACATTCCCCTCAAGAATGAGGGGAACTCAACCAGAGATGAATTAAATCTGACACCAGCAGAAAGATACGTAAGTTGAAAATTATAAATATCAAATTGGGCTAATCTTCAATGATTATATGATCTTACCCCCCAGTATCACCTGCCAAAAAGAATAGAAAATCAATTGTTTAGACCAAAATTAAAAAGTAGCTATGGTAGAAGGTCAAAGGAGAGAAGCAAATGAGAATACTGGTAAGAAAGTACAGCATAAAGTAAATTTCAGGCTGGGATAGAAGGGAAATGATGCAAGGAGAGATTAGGGAAGGGTTAAGAGCTTAGAAAAGTGCAACAGCCTTGATTTTTAGTGGGAGAGTAGAAAGATAATATAACTAAAAGGGAGAATTTTAGAGTTTGAGATATGAGGAGAGGTGACAAGAAATCTGGGTTATATCTCCGAGAGGGAAGAAAAACAGAGAACTCACTCTGAGGTCAGAGTGTCCAATATTGTATATAGCCCCAAGAGAGTTAAAGCAGCAGCAGTTGAAATATAAATACATGCCAGGTATTAAAATCAATGAACAGACAGGGCACGGTGGCTCACACTTGTAATCCCAGAACTTTGGGAGGCTGAGGCCGGTGGATTACTTGAGGCCAGGAGTTTGAGACCAGCCTGGCCAACACAGTGAAACCCTGTCTCTACTAAAAATAGAAAAAATTAGCTGGGCGTGGTGTCACAAGCCTGTAGCCCCCCTACTCGGGAGGCTGAGGCATGAGAACCACTTGGACTCAGGAGGTAAAGGTTGCAGTGGGCCAAGATCATGCCACTGCACTTCAGCCTGGGTGACAGAGTGAGACTCTGTCTCAAAATAAATAAATGAAATAAATAAAATAAAATCAATGAAGGAAGAAAGAGAAGAAAGAGGATCCTAGAGGTCAGAAAAAATACACAGATAGGGATAGGTGATAAATAATTTCAGATGGGGAGAAGTTACTGAAAGAGACTAGGTTTTTTATTTTTTATTTTTATTTTGAAGTTACTGAAAGAGATTAGTTTTTGGACATACAATATGCAAGTATGAGACATTTTATTTTCTAATTGAAACTTATTTAAGACATTTACTTGGAATCACATTATTCCCTTAATTTTTTCACAGAGAATATTCCATTTACTGTGTAGTTTGTGGTCTTGTGGACATGTTCTAAGTAATATATTTGTTAGCATGGTAGTTTCAGTTGGGCAAAACTTACTGCCAATAAGACTTGAATTTAATTTGTCACGTATTTCTAATGGCAACCAATGATCAGGTACTTCAATATTACAAATTTCAATTCTTCCATTCTTTATGTCTATGAATACTTTAATTTCCAAGTGTGACTGTTCATATAACACATGAAAGGAAGTATTTATACTAAACTTTGGAGTTTTGCCGTATATCCACTCCCACGTTTGTAGTTCTCTGGCTTTGCTATTTATGCCAGGAAACAGTGTCTCGTCCGTTGGGTTTATTGGGTGAATGTGATTATCAATTTGATGATAAGCAGCATACTCTGTAGCGACAGCATTCATTAGTACTTCACAGGTCAGAGTGGGATCCTTTTCCAAAAGATTTTTCACTAAGGAAGGTATGCTAGCAGTGGCATTGCTCCTGATCCCTTGGTAAGGGCTCTTTAGCAAAGAAGACAAGAACGTCCCGTCACTACTACATAATAAAGTGCAGTGGTGATAGGCAGTAGTCCGGCCAATCTTAGAAGCTGTTCCTGAGATTTTAAACTGTCCATCAAGTAAAAGGTCAAACCTTTTGGTAGCCTGCACATCTAGCTGGGGTTGGACAGCTTTCAGAGCTCTCAAAATTAATTTCAGATTTTCCATTCTATCATACTTTTTTTTGGTTGTAAAGAAAGTCAAATTGATATTACCCATATCATGGTAGACTGTTCCTCCTCCGCTTCTTCTCCGCGCCAGTTTTATACCTTCTTCTCTCATTAGATTCAGGTTACATTCCTGCCAAGGATTTTGATGTCTACCAATTACAACAGAGGGAGAATTCCGCCAAAAGAATAGAATTGGTTTGCCTTCTAGATTCATATGGTCATGGATCCAGTCTTCCACAGCCAGATTTTGATAGACATCATTGGAAACTGACTGTAAAATCAGCCCATTTTTTACCGTTTTTTTCAAGCCAGCTGCTGGGACCTGGCGGTTACAAAGTAACTGGAAGCAATTCTTCATTGAAAATGGGATCAACATGCTTTTAAAAATGGAAGACAAACAAATTAATTCATCAAAAAAAGGAACATTAAATTATATTTTCTAACTATCAATTATTGGGTATTTAATCCAAACTTATCTCTAACTATCCAGTGCAGTTGCTTTTGGCTTTTAGCTTTACAATTAGTCTTTAGCAATGCTATAACTCAGTATTCAAAAGAAATAAATGAAGACAAATTTCAAATAATTTCAGTTGAAATAATTTCACAGTTTTCAAACAGTAAGTCTGCTGCAAATACATTATGTAATATATCTTTTTTTTTCTTCCTCTTAGAGACAGGATTTCACCACGTTGCCCAGGCTGGTCTCAAACTCCTGGGCTCAAGCGATCCTCCCACCTTGGCCTCCCAAAGTGCTGGGATTACAGGCATGACCCACTGCACTCAGCCACATTACCTAGAATATATCTTAAAGTCAAATTATGTTGAATTCACAAGTAACAAATGTTCATCGAGAAAAATGAGAAAATACAGATAAGCAAGAATAAGAAAATAAAAGCATTGACAGTCCTAATCACAATGAACATTTTGGTGTAAATCCAATTTATTTCTAAGCATGTGTATGCACACACATTTCCCTCCCCCAAAGTGTAACCACACTATTATTTCATTCAACATTCTATCTATCCATCCATCCGTCCGTCCGTCCGTCCGTCCGTCCATCCATCCATCCATCCACATTTTTTTGAGATGGAGTCTCGCCCTGTCACCCAGGCTGAAATGCCATGGTGTGATCTTGGCTTACCACAACCTCCGCCTCCTGGGTTCAAGCGATTCTCCTGCCTCAGCTAGGATAACAGGCGCCTGCCACCACGCCTAGCTAAATTTTGTATTTTTAGTAGACATGGGGTTTCACCATGTTGGCCATGCTGGTCTTGAACTCCTGACCTCAGGTGATCTGCCCACCTCAGCCTCCCAAAGTGCTGGGATTACAGGTGTGAGCCACTGCATCAGCCCATTAAGCCTATTTTGCATCAGCTTCAATGACTGTTTAATTTTCCATTGTTTAAGACAGGGTGTCACTCTGTAATTGTCTCACTGCAGCCTTGACCTCCTGGGCTCAGGCAATCTCCATACCTCAGCCACTGAAGCAGCTGGGACTACAGGTACACGCCACCATGCCGGGCTAATTTTTAAATTTTTTGTAGCGATGGGGGTCTCCCTATGTTGCCCAGGTTGATCTTGAACTCCTGGGCTTGCGTGATTCTCCTACTTCAGCCTCCCAAAGTGCTGGGATTACAGGCATGGGCCACCACACCTGGAACCAAATTCTTTAGTTAAGTAATATCTTAGAAGTACAATTCCTAGATTAAAGAGTCTTCCTGTTTTCATCACTCTTGTTATAGTTTATAAACTAACCTACAAAAAGTTGAATCAGTTTATATTCTGTCTAGAAAGGTGTGGCGAGGTTTAATAGAGGAAGGAATACTTGAACTGAGTCACCAAATCGGATAGTTTGCCAGGTCGAGGAGCGTATTCCAGGCATATGCAAAGACAAAGAGTCATGTAATAGTGAGGTGTGTTTTGGGGATTCCCTCCTAGGAGAAAGAGCTACAGTACTAGTCTTCGAGTTCCACTGAAGCCTGTGGCTATTCTGTCCTAGGAAGCCTCGCAACCGAGATTGCATTACTTTGGTTAATCTCTTTGTTCTTGGTTCTGCTAGACTGACTTTGATACAGTACCATATTCATTCAACAAGTATGTATGAAGTGTCTCCTACGTACAAGGCAATAAGAAGACAGAAAATGGGAGGAGATAAATCATGTAATGAACTAAGACATTTGGACTTTTTTAAAGGCAGCTAAGATCCACTGAAGTTTTAAGCAGGAAGTGTTAACTCAGCCATTGTACAAATCTGCCAGTGTAGGGTTGAGTATAGATTAAATAAGGGATGGACTAGGGACAGGGAGAACAGTTAACGGACGAAGAAAGTTGTCCATACTAGAGATAATGAGGGCCTAAAGTATGGTAGGAGAGAGAGAGAGAGAGAGAAGGGGATGGATATGAGTGACATTAGGAAGGTGAACTGGCCGGGCACAGTGGCTCACGCCTGTAATCCCAGCACTTTGGCAGGCCGAGGCAGGCAGATCATGAGGTCAGGAGATCGAGACCATCCTGACTAACACGGTGAAACCCCGTCACTACTAAAAATACAAAAAATTAGCCGGGCACGGTGGCAGGTACCTGTAGTCCCAGCTACTCTGGAGGCTGAGGCAGGAGAATGGCGTGAACCCGAGAGGCGGAGCTTGCAGTGAGCCGAGATCGAGCCACTGTGTTCCAGCCTGGGCGACAGAGCGAGACTCCGTCTAAAAAAAAAAAAAAAAAAAAAAAAGGGTGAACTGGTCCTTGCCTTCAAGAAACAAGTATCTCCACAATCTAGTGGGAGATACTAAAAAACAAGTAAGGCAATAATTAAAATATAGTGTCCTAAATGCTGTGATACGTGTTAAGTACATTAGAGGGCCCTCTAATGCTCTAATTAGTGGATGTGACATTGAAGCTGAGACATAAAAGGGGTAAAGAAAAGAATTCTAACTGTGCAACGGCTTAGTGGAAAAGGAGATAGGACCCATGCAAATAATTTAATTCTACTGGCTGGTTCTTAGGAATACAAGAATGGGGGGTTAATAACAAGGCAAGAGAAGTAGACGTTAGATTATAAAGAACCTTAAATCCACGTGAAATGCTTGAACTTTATTGCCCAGGCTGGAGTGCAGTGGTGTGATCATGGCTCACTACAGCCCCGACCTCCTAGGCTCAAGCAATTCTCCCACCTTAGTCAGCAAGTACCACCAGGCCTGGCCTTTTTTTTTTTTTTTGTAGAGATGAAGTCTCACTTTGCTGTCCAGGCTGCTCTCAAACTCCTGGGCTCAAGCAGTCCTCCTGCCTTGCCCTCCCAAAGCGCTGGGATTACAGGCATGAGGGCTTTGGATTTATACTACAGAGACACCGCCTAGAGATTTAAGCATGGAGAATGTACAATACTTGGTAATAGGTTAAATTAGGGTGAGAGAAAGAGAAGCCAAGGATCATGTCCTTTATGATATAATGATTACAAGCTCAAACCAGATTGTCCTCATTCAAATCCCAACTCTATCCTTTATCAGCTGAATGACCTAAGGCAGATTACTTTTCTGTGTCTCAGATTTGTTATCTAATATGTGCATAACGACAGGGCTCATATTATCAGGTTGAGTCTAATGAGCTAATACATATGAAGCGCCTGGCATTGAAGAAAGTACACAATATGTGTTAACTATTTTATTAATATTATGCCCTGATTTCTGGCCTGGCAAAGAGGTGAAACTTCCTAGGACAGATTTTATAGGAACAGGAAGTATGGGGTTAAGATAACTGGTTCATTTTGACTGTGTTGAACTAGCAGCCAATGGCACAGAGCTCAATGGATGGTAACTGAGGTCACAGGAAGGTGGTTCAGTGAGAAGATTTAAGGGCCTGTGACATAAGCCTGAAGAGCAGCAACATTTAAGGGATATACAGACGGAGGGAGAGCTCCCAAAGGAAGCTGAGAATAGAAGAAAAGGCAGAAAAATTTTAAATACGCTACTATGGAAGCTTCAAGGAGACAAGATGGTTAACAGAGCCAAATGCCAAAGACTGAGCAAATAAGGTAAGGGTTGAAAAGGATCTATTAAACAGTATCAAGAAGGTTATCAGTGATCTTGGTAAGAAGCAGATGTACTGAGTAAACAGGAGGCCCAAGGTGGATACAATGAGGGTATTCTAGTTGTGAAGTGGAAAAGCTAGGGCAGTAGGTAGAAAGGAATGTGGAGTTAGGAGAGGATTTAAGATGCAATAGATCTGAGCATGTTTAGTTGCTGGTAGGAGAGTCAAGACAGGGCAACACTGGAGAAGAGAGGTCCTTGAGAAAATGATGATATTGGGATCCAGAGTTCAGGTAGGAGGCAGCCTTAAAGGAGAAAGTAACAGATAGGAGTGGTGGGTACTAATAAGCTGGATAGTGTCCGTGGATATGGAGATTGTCAAAGATCTTGTGAAATATCTTTTCCTAAGATTCAGGCTCTTACTCTTGTCTGCACATGCAGAGTGTGGAAGGATAGCAAAGTAGTTAAGGACTTAAATTTTTAATCCTGGCTCTGCCACTTACTGACTTTAGGGAAGTGGTTTAACCTCTAGCTGCTTCAGTGGCCTCAGACGTCATAAAATGGTTGAGAGAATTAAATGTGTTAATATGTATAAGCCATTCATGTTTGGCAAACATGAAACATTGACTGTTATGACAGGGTTCCCCCTTTCCCACCTCTATTCTGTGCTTACTGTTCCTATCATACAACATGTATTCCCTCAAGTGAACAAGGAGTCCTAACCGAGACACGTCAAAGTGGCATTTACCTTGATAAATTATAGTTCAAGATAGTGACTTTGGTCAAAAATGTGATCTTGTTAGGGTTCCAGAATTGATCCAATTCATGATTGAGCCAATGAAGGTATTTTAATAGTGCTCAAAATCTCTCTCTTCATCCAGGCATTGTATATACAGTGTGAATGAAACACAACAAAGGGATTAATTCAACAAAGGTCGCATCAATTACATGACAGACATTGTTCTTAGCACTTGGGATTCATCAGTGAGTTAAATGAATAAAGGTGATAAGGAGGGCTATTTAAAAAAGTAGATGGCCAGGTGAGGTGACTCACACCTGTAATCCCAGCACTCTGGGAGGCCGAGGTGGACAGATCACCTGAGGTCAGGAGTTTGAGACCAGCCTGGCCAACATGGTGAAACCCCGTCTCTACCAAAAATACAAAAATTAACCAAGGCGTGGTGGCGGGCGCCTGTAATCCCAGCTAATCGGGAGGCTGAGGCAGGAGAATCGCTTGAACCCGGGAGGTGGAGGTTGCAGTGGGCCGAGATGGTGCCACTGCACTCCACGCTGGGCAACAGAACGAGATTCGGTCTATTTAAAAAAAAAAAAAGGCAGAGCTGACAAACGGAGGATTGGAAATGTGTATGTGAGAAAACTTACGTTGCAATTTTAAATAGGGTTGTTAGGCTAAGCCTCATTAAGAAGGCGTCATGTGAGAAAAGATGCAAGAAGCTGTTCTAACCACCTGAACACATAAACCAATAAAGAGACCTCAGTGAGGATGTGACATTTTGTGTTTTCTTTTGAGTGTTTATATTATGGGTTATTCACTGGTAATTGCATCCAAAGATGAATTGTCTCGTGTTAAATCTAGTTCGCCCAGGCTGTGTGTGCTTAGTGGCCGGATTGCTTCTGCTTATGCTAAGCTATACCTGCCCTCCCGGGTTTCAGCCCTATTTACCTGTCAAACATCGGAGGGACATACAGTGCGCTCGCCCCTTATCTGACTCCTGTGCATAATGATTATTTGTTAATGGCCTCTCCGTTTGTTCGTATCAATGTCTTCTCTCACAGGATGGTCTCTCAGAACTCTCCCTGTATCTATGTCGCATCGACTCGGCTGTCGTGTCCGAGCCCTACGCTTTACATATATTTTTTCTCACATTTTGCCTAAGCTTGGTGGATGAAGGCTGGCAGGTGTCGCTCCGTGTATTTTTAGTAGCTTGTGAGCCATATAAGCTGCTTGCCTCGGGCCTTGTGTGTTGACACCGGGCTAGGATGTGACATTTCAACTGAACCCCGAAAGATGAGAAAGAATCACGCAGAGTGAAAAAAGTGAAAACAAAGGGATGTCCAAAACTCCCTGACTGCCAGCTTATTGATTTACAAAGAGAACTATAGGCCATCAGATATTCAGATGAGCCTGTCCAATTATTCACTGTAAGACTACTGACAAGCCAACTCTTAAGTTTGCTTGGTGAATACATACTCAGAACAAAAGGACTGAGTTACATGATTTGAATGTCTGACGGAACGGGCTCTGAGGAAAACACTTCCTTAACTCAGGAGAGCCCCTGCTCTTAAGCTGGGATACCCTCTCCCCTAGAGGCGTGGATTCATCTGGCACAGGTGCGCCCCTCTTTTTTTATTCTATGCTCCAGTAGCGGATCAGACCCCGACTGAGTAATGCACAGTATTTCAGGATATTTCACAGTCGTTGGGATAGTGTCAAGCCTTTGATGGTCTGGTTAAATTTTGTTCCTTAAAAATCACTTTGAATCTTTCTACTCTTACCCTTTAATGACTAATTTTATAAAGTTTTTCCTTATCTTCCATGTTCTTTGGACACTTCGCTACCTCTGCACTGCCAAACACGCCTCCCCATCACTGGACTGAAAGCGAAAACAGCACAATCCCATCTATCTTTCTAGGCAGGCGCAGCCTCTTCATAAGACCTTGCCAAGACCCTATTATTTTGCCCCCTCTCTGATAATATACAACTTACTCAGAATCTCATTACGGTCGTGTGCATGTTTTACTTCGCCCTTTTGGCTCCCAGGGGGCGTGCACACAGCTAGCCTCCAACATGTTTTACGGTATTTACCCTCCATCCTGTGTTCGGGGTCGACCCTTCCTAACAGCGAAATTAGGTCGTCCCCAGCGCCGAGGGGAAAGCGTGCACACAGAACCCTTCAGTACCGGCGGGGGAGACCCGCAGGCCCTGGCCCATCGCCAGAGACCCCGCGCGCACCCAGGGACCACGGCCGCCCACGCGCCACGGCCCGCAATATCCCGGTTAGAAGCGCTTCCGCTTCACCCACCTGCGGCTTCCGGTCGTGCCCACGGCCTCGCGAGGGCTGGAGCTGGAAAAGTACGTCGTACGACCCCGAGCAACCGGCAGGCCTTGCGCGCGACCCTGCCCCGCCCCCTGAGGGCCGGCCCCTGAAGCGGCGGAGCAGGAGGGGCGCGCGGGGATCGCGCTGCGCCTCTCCGCCTGCGGGGTCGTGGGGTCCCGGCAGTCCGCAGGGATGCTAAGTAAGGGTCCTTCAGGGCGGGAACCAGATTCGAGGCAGGGACGGAGGCCACGTTCGAATAAAAGTACCGAAAGTCATAAGGCCCCAGTTCAGATGGGCGTTCCCCGCGTGACAGACAGCACAGAGATAACGGCCACCCCTGGGCGAAGGTAGGAGAGCGGATGTGCTAGGTTGGAGGGGGCATTTCGTGGAGCTAGTTTAGGGGGAGCCCCTAGAAGCCCAGAGCAGTCAGGTCACACGACGGGCAGGAAAGAGTACCAGCAGATACTTTTTACTGAGCACATAGGCGTTACGCTGGGTCTTTACGTATCTCCTCCAAATAAGTGAGTCCAAGTGGCAGGTAACTCGAAAGGTGAGGAAATTCAAGTCAGTTTTGAAAGACACATTGCATTTAAAGGAATAAATGGTATTCGCAGTACAGAGATGATAATACAGGATGGAGTGGATCAGAAAACGTACTGAGGCGAGTGATCATTCCCATTTGCCAACTCACTGCAGTTGGCAAGAAGACCCTGTGGCTCCATGAGATGGGAAATTACCCCGGGAGCAAGGTAGTAGTTTCGGCTAAGTATTGCTGCGTAACAAACTGCCTCAAACAGTGGCTTCTATCTCTAACATGTGGGCAAGGTGGGTGATTCCTCTGCTAGTTTCTCCTGGGCATATTCATGTGGCTTCATTCAGCACGGGTTGGCTATGCTGGGCGGTCCAAGATAACCTTATTCATGCTCTGGCAGGTGCTGCCTGACTGCTAGGGCACCTCAATTGAGGCCTAATCTTGGAAGCAGCGCCTCAGCCATATTCTATTGGCCAACAACAACAAAGCCAGCCCAGAGTTAAGGCGTGGGGTAGTGGACTTCCCCTCTTGATGAGAGAAGCCCAAAGAATTGGTGGTCACCTTTTTCACTCTTGCTCAGAAATCAATCTCTCCTTCAGTTAAAATAGAAACCACTAAGACTTGCCTCTTGGAGTAAGAATCATTCAGTGTTCAGTTTGGTGATGCTGATACGGTAAATGACCAGGGCTTCATATAAAGCTCCAATGAAGACAAAATGACACCTCATTTCTTTATTATTACATCTTTTACCAAGGTCACTCTGAGTTCGTCTATCTTGTATTATGCAGGTGGGAATGAATTTTGTTTAGAGTTAACTGCACTAGGAATTTTCCTGGTTATTATTAAAAGCAGTCACAGAATATTGTTGCTCTTTGCTTATATTACTTCCTTCTAAATTCCCTTTCTCTGAAATATCAGGTGGTACAGTTTTGAGTTTTCTTCCCCTAGATTCTTGCTGAAGAGGTTTTAAAGAATCCCATTCCCTCCTCCCTGCTCCAGGACCGCTGTCCCTTGGTTCTTCTTAACTTTACCTACTTCTTTTTTTTTTTTTTTTGAGACGGAGTCTCGCTCTGTCGCCCAGGCTGGAGTGCAGTGGCCATATCTCAGCTCACTGCAAGCTCTGCCTCCCGGGTTTAGGCCATTCTCCTGCCTCAGCCTCCCGAGTAGCTGGGACTACAGGCGCCTGCCACCGCCCGGCCTCGTTTTTTGGTATTTTTTAGTAGAGACCCGGGTTTCACTTGTGTTGCCAGGATGGTCTCGATCTCCTGACTTCAGTTGATCCGCCCCTTCCTCCCGGCCCCTCCCCAAAGTGCCTGGGATTACAAGGCCCTGAGCCCACCCGCCGCCCGGCCCAACTTTACCTACTTCTTCGGCTTCTCCACTGGAACCTTTCCAGTGACACTCAAACATGCTGTACTCTTTAACAATCCTCCAATGACCTCACTTCTCTTTCCACTTTTCATCCTGCCTGCTACCCGTCTGAGCCAACCTTCTTGGAAAAACTGCTGTACATCCAGTGTCTACTTTCTCACTTCCCATTCATTGTTTCAACGTACTCCAAAATGGCTTTCCCCCCAATTATTCCAGCAAAAGTGCTTTTGCTAAGGTCACTGGTGACATTCACATTGCTAGATCCAGTGGACTTTTCAGTCTTCATCTAACTGTTCATTTGACTACCTCAACCTGGAGATTCCCGTGGACAACTGTGACATTACCCTGTCAACTCCTCAGTCCCCTTTGCCAGGTTTTCCTCTAGCCTCATTGCCAACTCCTCAGTCCCCTTGGCCAGCTACCCTGCTCTAGTCAACCCCTAAATGTTGAAGTTCCTCAGATCTTTATCTCACACTGCATTCTCCTTAAGCAATTTCATTCATTCTATGGCTTTAAGTACCATTTCTGTATACAACTACAAAATTTATACTTTTCAGTTCCATAGATACAACTGCCTTGTAAACCTGGTAAGTCTAAAAACCATGCTCCTGAACTGACTCTTTTTTCCCCCAGGGATCCTGCATGCATCTAGCCTTTTTTGCTAGAAGCCCTTTCTTCTTCCTCACTTTCCACTTCCAAACCATGACTACATCCTGTCAAACTTCACCTGTACTCTATCCCCTTCTCTCCACTTTTATGACCATCACCATCATTCACTTAGACAAGCATGTCACTGCAAAAGCTATAAATGTCCTCAGAGGCTGCTCTGTCTATGGAGTAGCGATTCTGTTGTTTCTTTCTTAATAAACTTGCTTTCAAAAATATACTGAGATATTCTTTCCCATTTCCCACAGTTAAAAACAAGTTTATGGCCCAGTGGGAGGATTACCTGAGGCCAGGAGTTTGAGACTAGTCTGGGTAACATTGTGGGACTCTGTCTCTAAAAAAATACAAAAACATGCTGGGTATGGTGGCACATGCCTGTAATCCTAGCTACTAGGAGGCTGAGGCAGGAAGATTGCTTAAAAACAGGAATTTGACACTCAGTGAGCTATGATCGCTCCACTGCACTCCAGCCTGGGCAACAGAGTGAGACCATCTTAAAAAAAAAAAAAAATCAGCTTTATGTGGTATGTCTTGTGTTATGTCTCTCTGAATGCTATACGTTTCTTCATGGCATATCACAATTGGCATCTTATATAATTACTGTATAATGTCCTGTCTTTCCTAGTAGGCACAAAACTCTACAAGGCAGTGGCTATTTTATTCACTACTGTATCTCCAGCACCAAGCACAGTGCCAGGCTAGGTGAACAAATGAATGATTTGTGTATTTTTTTCTCTCCTAAAGAATTATGTTCCGTAAATAATAAAAGCGTTGTCTTTTAGCTTATGTCCCATTCAACAATTGTTTTCACTCTCAATATTCCCTACAAACACATTTGTTTAGTATTTTTCTGATTAATAAAATATAGCTCCCCCCCGCTCTGAAAAGATGCCCTTTCCTCTTTTAAAATGAATATTAAAGAGATTTCCAACTACCAGATATTTTCATAACTGATACACAAAGCAAGGTTTTAAACACCAGGTTGTTTTCTCATATTAAATATTGGTGACATAAAATGGTATCATCTGCAAGACAAACTATTAACACTTGGAAAAAATACTTTTCTAACTCTAAAATGGATTCTATGTGGGGGGAAAAAGCAGTTTTAAAGGCACGATTTAAAATGTGAAATCCTTCTGAAGATATGCAATTTATTGGCCTTTTCAGTTTATCTGCAGTGATCTTTTACAGAACAAAAATGCAAAATGTAAGAAAGTAAAGTATCCTAAAGCAGAATCCCAAAATGGAAATGTAACATACAAAACCGGTACACCAGAAATACTATGAAATACTGATGTCACATTGCTTGGACCTTTCTTTTTTTTTTTGAGATGGAGTTTCCCTCTTGTTGCCCAGGCTGGAGTGCGATGGCATGATCTCAGCTCACTGCAACCTCCGCCTCCAGGGTTCAAGCGATTCTCCTGCCTCAGCCTCCCAGGTAGCTGGGATTACAGGCGCCCACCACCACACCTGGCTAATTTTTTGCATTTTTAGTAGAGATAGGGTTTCACCATATTGGCCAGGCTGGTTGCGAACTCCTGACCTCAGGTGATCGACCCGCCTCGGCCCCCCAAAGTGCTGGGATTACAGGCATGAGCCACCATGCCCGGCCGCTTAGACACTTTTTAAAATCACTTGTTAAAGAAATACATTAAAATGAAAATGTTTTGGTGTCATTCAAATACTGGCACTTAAAAGCTCTGGTTTTTAAGAAGGATATAATATAATACCAGAGAAATCTGCTTTGAATTTTGGAAGGCTTTTTCACTCTAAAAGCAACTGCCTTTTGAATAGGCATAATCAAAAAATGCAGTGTAAGATGATTCACAAATAGTGAAAAATAAAGCAATAGTCTTCCATCATTTTGTTAGGGTTTCCTAATAAGGTTAAGTTCTCTTTCGACATCCCCTCTTAATCAAAGGCAGTTTTTGGTTTGTTTGGTAATACATACAAATTGCTTCATTCCACATCTGTCATTTCTAGTCCATCGCTTTCTTTGACGTATACCACTGAACCCAAGGCTTTCTCAGAAAAAGATCTTGTGCCAGTCCCTTCAATCCTTGAAAAGTTTTCTTGATTTGTGTCTTCTAATCTTATTTTCTTGGTGTTTTGAAATAACTGAGTCGTTGGTTCCAACCTGCTTTTTTCAGTCCCTCGTATTAAGTGATCATCCACTTTGGAATCCATATGCATAGCAGATACCTGAGTAGCAGATTTACTAAGTGAAAATCCCATTGGGATAGCTGAACAAATATGAAAGTAATTTTTAAGTAGTGGAAGTGTTTCTTCAACTTGATTACTGGGGAAAAAAAAAAAAAGTAAGTGAATGCAGCAGGAATTTCCCTAACTTCATGGCAATGTTTGTTGGAATGAAATGCCATGGTGATACTAAAAATGTAAAGTAAAATTGCCTCCCACCTTTCAGTGTTCACATTTTCTTTGTGGGAGGGTTTGCAGGTTCTAAAGATTTCTTTGAAAGTCTTTTTAAAAGGAATTTATCTGATTTTATGTTTTATCACCTTTCAGAAAATAGTAGAGATTCTCTTAATCCTTTCATTCTTGCTAGGAAACCTCTTACTAATGGGCTAAAGAAATAACTACTGAAGGCCAAATACTCTGCTAGTATTTTATTTTCTGCAAAAAATAAAGATATCCCGTAAAGATACTTGTGATTGGCTGGGCGCCCTGGCCCACGCCTGTAATCCCAGCACTTTGGGAGGCCGAGGCGGGCGGATTACCGGAGGTCAGGAGTTAAAGACCAGCCTGGCCAACATGGTAAAACCCCGTCTCTACTAAAAATACAAAAATTAGTTGGGTGTGGTGGCATGCACCTGTAATCCCAGCTAATCAGGAGGCTGAGGCGAGAGAATCACTTGAACCCAGAAGACGAGGGTTGCAGTGATCCGAGATTGCGCCACTGCACTCCAGCCTGGGCAACAAGAGGGAGACTGTCTTTAAAAAAAAAAAAAAAAAAAAGATACTTGTGATTAAGGATGCCCAGTCTGTTAAGAGAGATGATCAGCCGGGCGCTGTGGCTCACGCCTGTAATTCCAGCACTTTGGGAGGCCGAGGTGGGCGGATCACGAGGTTAGGAGATGGAGACCATCCTGGCTAACACGGTGAAACTCCGTCTCTACTAAAAATGCAAAAAACTAGCCGGGTGAGGTGGCGGGCGCCTGTAGTCCCAGCTACTCGGGAGGCTGAGGCAGGAGAATGGCGTGAACCCGGGAGGCGGAGCTTGCAGTGAGCAGAGATCCGGCCACTGCACTCCAGCCTGGGCGACAGAGCGAGACTCCGTCTCAAAAAACAAACAAGAGAGATGATCATGTAGCATGGAGGGAGGCCTTGGGAAGTTTCCCAAAGGAGGGGAGCCTAGGTCAGGGTTGCGCTTTCAAAGATGGGCAGGAATTTGGTAGGCAGAGTTGACCAGGATGGCAGAAGGGCAGGCTTCCTGCACAGTAAAGGTCTGAGAAAGCCCAGGGCTTACTGGGGAAGAGTCATCTACCCAAAATGCGCTAGTAGCAACCTGAGATCTGGAGCAGATTCCACAGCTTGGAAGGAAAGCACTCACGCCCCCCTCCCCCGACCTTTTTTTTTTTTTTGAGATGGAGTTTTGCCCTTTCACCCAGGCTGGAGTGAAGTGGTGTGATCTCAGCTCACTGGACCTCCACCCCCCAGGGTTAAAGTGATTCTCCTGCCTCAACCTCCTGAGTAGCTGGGATTACAGGCGCCCACCACCACGCCCAGCTAATGTTTGTATTTTTAGTAGAGATGGGGTTTTGCCATGTTGGCCAGGCTGGTCTCGAAGTCCTGACCTCAGGTGATCCAGCCACCTCAGCTCCCAAAGTGCTAGGATTACAGGCATGAGCCACTGTGCCCGGCCTCACCCACTTTTAGAATGTATTATGTCGTTAATATTTAGCTACTGTATCTTTGATAGTATACAATTTCATAGTCATCAAACTCTAATTACTGACTGAACATTTCTAAAGAATCATCTTGAAACCCTATTTATCCATATTTGTGATTGAATATCAGTGTTTATAACAAAACAGAGTCCTGGGTCTACTGTAGTAGCCTAAATATAATAGTTTACTCACATATTAATATAACAACTAGGTAAAAGTATATATTTGGCTTTCTGGGAATCAAATACAACTTAGCTAAATTTTTAAAGATCTCTGATGAAATTCTGAAATATGGGTGTACTTGTTTTTTAGATTTGGAACTTGAAGATGAATTTTTCTTCCTCATCAAAGGAATATCTAATACTGCCTTCAAATTAATAAAATTGAGTTTATTCTATTCTTTGGTTTCTCTTTTTGTTAGAAAGGAAATACTCCTGTCAAATGCATAACTTGAATCTAAACCTAAGGAAACAATCAGATAAACCCAAAGGAGGTATCCTCTATGAAACAAATAGCTTCTACCTAAAAATGTCAATGTTATGAAAGACATGGAGAGGCTGAGCAGCTGTTTCAGATTAAAGGAGGCTAAAGATACATTATTTCAAATGCAACCAATGCTCTTGGCTTGGGAAGGGGATGGAATGTACTACAAAGATCATTACTTAGATAACTGCAACATTTGGATATTTGACAATATTAGATAATAATATTGGATCAATGTGATAGATGCCACGAATGTGATAATTGTGATAATTATATATAATATTATATATTATATATTATTAATGTGATAATTATATAAGTCAATGTCCTTGTTCTTAGGCAATACATACTAAATAGTTGGGGGTGAAGAATCATATCTGCAGGTTGCCCTCAAATTGTTTAGCAATAGAGAGATAGATACATAGATACAGAAAGAGAGTAAAATATGCAAAATGCTAACAACTGTTAAATCTAGGAGGTAAAGCTTAAAAAGTTGTTCTACGTATTATTATTACATTTCTGTAGGTTTAAAACTTTTTCAAAATACAAAATTGAAAAAAGGTTTTAAAAAACACAAAACTCTATAAAACATTGCATTTGAAATCAACAAACGTAAAATAATAACTTATATAATTATCAATTTGTACATTAAATTTCAATCTACTAAAAGGACTGAGGAGGAACCAAATACAATAGGGTAGACTTGGCCCTGTGAGTCTCACCCTAACTTCCCCAGAGTTGAGGACATGAAGGGTGAACAAGTCTATTGGGGGCTTCTTTGGACTGGCATTTAGGTGGCTGCCATTCAAGAAGAAATCTGGAATATACATGTAAGAATAAAGGTACGTAAAGAGATAAATCAATCTGGACAAAAAGAACAAAGGGCTTTCTTTACCAGATATTAAGATATGCTACATGGCTGGGCACAATGGCTCGAGCCTGTAATTCTAGCACTTTGGGAGGCCAAGGTGGAAGGATCTCTCGAGTCTTGCAGTTTGAGACCAGCCTGGGCAAACAGGGAGACCTCATTCCTATCAGAAAAAAATTAAAAAAAAAAAAAAAGGTATGCCACAAAGTGAAACTAATAAAAATAACCTTGTACAGGTACAGAAACAAATAGTCAGTAGAATATGACAGAGCTATAACTTGGACTTAGGTATTTGAGGAACTTCACATATGTTACAGGTGGCACTATAAGGCAAAAGAGACAGAACAGACTAAGTTTAGTATGATAGTATTGTGAACATTGGCTCACTGTGTGGACAAAAGTTAAGCAGGATCTTAAATACAGAAGTGAGCTGGGCGCGATGGCTCACACCTGTAATCCCAGGCTTTTGGGAGGTTGAGGCGGGTGGATCACAAGGTCAGGAGTTCGAGACCAGCCTGACCAAAATGGCGAAACCCTGTCTCTACTAAAAATACAAAAATTAGCTGGGTGTGGTGGCGGGTGCCTGTAATCCCAGCTACTCAGGAGGCTGAGGCAGGAGAATCACTTGAACCCAGGAGGTGGAAGTTGCAGTGAGCTGAGATCATACCATTGCACTCCAGCCTGGGTGACAAAGGAAGACTCCATCTCAAAAAGAAAAAAAGAAAAAAACAAAAACAGTGAAGAGCATATGCATTAAAGACCTAAATGTGAATGGCAGAACTGTAAATGCAATAGAAGACAATGAAGGACACTATATCTGTTACCTTGGGGTGAAGAAAGATTTCTTGAACAAGACCTAAAAAGCTTGAACAATAAGGAAGGAAATCAGGTGAGTCTGATTACTCATAATTGGGAATTTCTATTCAATGCAAAAATATAAACAAAAAGATAAGAGACTGGAAGGAGATATTTTCTGTGTCCAAAGCTGATGGTATTTAGTGGCTGGAATAGAAAGAGAACACCTACAAATTAGCAAGGAAAAAGTAATCCCGCTAGAAAAATGGGCAAAGGATATAAAAACATAATTCAAAGACTGAGGAATCCCAAACAGCTAATGAGAGTACATAAAGAGATATTCAGACTTAACTAGGAATCAGAGAAATTCAAGTTGCAAAGACAGTGCAGCCTCCGCTCTCCGGGTTCCCATGAGTCTCCTGCCTCAGCCTCCCGAGTAGCTGGGATTACAGGCACCTGCCACCATGCCCGGCTAATTTTTGTATGTTTAGTAGAGATGGTGTTTCACCATGTTGGCCAGGCTGGTCTCGAACTCCCGACCTCAAGTGATCTGCCCTCCTTGGCCTCCCAAAGTGCTGGGATTACAGCGTGAGCCACTGTGCCTGACCACACCTGGCTAATTTTTAAAGCTCATTTTTTTGTCGAGACAGGTGTCACTGTGTTGCCTAAGCTGGTCTCAAACTCCTGTCCTCAAGCAATTCTCCCACCTCCCAAAGTGCTGGGATTACTGGCGTGAGCCACCACGCCTGGACTGGTTTGAACTTTTTAGAACAAAATCCAGATCACAGCAGTCCTCTGCTCAACACACTCTAGTTACTTTCCACCTCAGAGACAAAAACAAGTTATTTACATATCTAGTCCCCAGCTGTGGTAGGCAGAATAATAGTCTCCGAAGATGTCTTTGTCCTGATCCCCAGAAGTTGTGACTATGTTGGTATGTGGCAAGGGGGAATTAAGGTTGCTAATCAGCTGACTCTGAGGGTGGGAAAATTCTCCTGGATTAATTGGGTGGTACCAATGTAATCACTAGGGCTTTTTTTCGTTTTTTGTTTTTTTATTTCTTCTTTTTGGGACAGAGTCTCACTCGGTTGCCCAGGCTGGAGTGCAGTGGCGTGATCTAGGGTGACTGCAGCCTCTGCCTCCCGGGTTCAAGTGATTGTCTCGTGCCTCAGCTCCCAAGTAGCTGGGATTACAGGTGCACGCCACCACGACCAGTTAATTTTTGTATTTTTTGGGACAGACAGGGTTTTGCCATGTTGACCAGGCTGGTCTTGAACTCCTGACCTCAAGCGATCCGCCTGCCTTGGCCTCCCAAAATGCTGGGATTATAGGTGTGAGCCAGCGTGCCTGCCACACAAGAGTCTTTAGAAGTGAAAGAGGGAGGTAGAATGTGTTAGCCATGATGCAATGTGAGGAGGACTTGATTGGCCATTTTTGGTGTTGAACATAGACTGGGATCACAAGGGCTGCCAGTAGAAGCTGGAAAGGCAAGAAAGGGGATTTTCCCCTAGAGCCTCCAGAAGGAATGTAGACCTGCCTGACATGTTGATTTTAGCCCAGTGAGACCCATTTCGAACTTGTAAATCTCCAGAACCGTGTGATAATAAATTTGTGTTGCTTAAAGACACCAAGTGTGTGGTAAATTGTTGTAGCAGCCATAGCAAACAACTCTACCAGCAAGCACTCTCTCCTGTCTCTTTCCTTTATTCTACCCCAGACCTATCACCCCATTGCTGTTCCTCAGGAATATTCTATGCCAAACCCTCTCCTGCTCCAGGACCTTTGCACTTACAGTTCCCCCAGCTTGAAGCAATTTTTGCATTGCAAACCACTTCCCTTGAGGATAGTGAGTGACATGGGGCCTGGGATTGTGAAGAATGGCAGACTTCTGCTGCTAGTCATGATGGAATAACAGAGACCAGACTTATCCTCATGCTTTCAGCATCTATTTTTTTTTTTTTTTTTTAGACGGAGTTTTGTTCTTGTCCCCCAGGCTGGAGTGCAATGGCATGATCTCGGCTTACTGCGACCTCTGCCTCCTGGGTTCAAGCAAGTCTCCTGCCTCAGCCTCCCGAGTAGCTGGGATTACAGGCGTGTGCCACCATGCCTGGCTAATTTTGTATTTTTAGTAGAGACAGAGTTTCTCCATGTTGGTCAGGTTGGTCTCGAACTCCTGACCTCAGGTGATCTGCTCACCTCGGCCTCCCAAAGTGCTGGGATTACAGGCGTGAGCCAACGTGCCCAGCCTGCTTTCAGCATGAAAACACAAAACACATGAAGCAATGGCTTTTAGATATTGGACAATAGGCAGTTTCGGAGAGTGATCCTTGGGAGAAAGGAAATAAAGTAAGCCCTATGAATGGACACTGCCTAGAACTTTCAGACCTCAGCATAAGGAGGAAACTATCTGATTTAAAAACAGGAACACAGCATCAGTGAGCTGTGGAACAAGATCAGGTGGGTTAACACATATGGAATTGTAGTCCCAGATACTGTTTTGAGGGGATCAGGAAGAGGACAGTGAAAAAAAAAAGAGTAATAACAGAGGTTTTTGTAGTGAAGCTTGTGAAATGATGAAAAAACTAAGGGACTAGAAAACCCAGACCTTAGAAGGTGTCTGTCACGAGAGAGAGCACAGGGTACTAAATAAGGCTTAGCCTGGGCCAGGCACAGTGGCTCATGTATATAATCCCAGCACTTGGGAGGCTGAGGTGGGCGGATCACTTGAGTCCAAGAGTTTAAGACTAGCCTGGGCAACATGGTGAAACCCCATCTCTACAAAACATACAAAATTAGCTGGGCATGGTGGCACATACCTGTGGTCCCAGTTACTCAAGAGGCTAAGGCAGGAGAACTGCTTCAACCTGAAAGGTGGAGGGTGCAGTGAGCTGAGATCATGCCAACATACTCCAGCCTGGGTCCTGGGCAACAGAGGGAGACTGTCTTTAAAAAAAAAAAAAAAAAGGCCGGGCGCACTGGCTCACGCCTGTAATCCCAGCACTTTGGGAGGATAAGGCGGGTGGATCACGAAGTCAGGAGATTGAGACCATCCTGGCTAACACTGTGAAACCCTGTCTCTACTAAAAATAATAATAAAAAAAAAATTAGCTGGGTGTGGTGGTGGGCGCCTGTAGTCCCAGCTACTGAGGCAGGAGAACGGTGTGAACCCGAGAGGCAGTGGTTGCAGTGAACCGATATCATGCCACTGCACTCCAGCCTGGGCAACAGAGCGAGACTCCGTCTCAAAAAAAAAAAAAAAAAAAAAGGTTTAGTTGGGGCAGGATGGGATACTCAGTACCCCTTGGGTTTCCAAAGAGGGAAAGAAATTTTTACTTTCTCAGGTTAGGGGAGAAAGTCAACAGTTCTTGATAGGAAAAAAAGGAAAATCTTTTCACTCTCTTTTGACCTTAAAATGATCATTTCCTTACATTCTTTCCAAAGAATCTTCAGTACCATCTAGGTGGCATTCATAAATGCTTAAACTTTTCTTATTCTTTCTGTAAGGGAAGTACTTTCCTACTTCCTATATTAATAATCTCCCCACCCCTGGAGTCTTCAACTCCAACTGACAGTTTNGGCAGGATGGGATACTCAGTACCCCTTGGGTTTCCAAAGAGGGAAAGAAATTTTTACTTTCTCAGGTTAGGGGAGAAAGTCAACAGTTCTTGATAGGAAAAAAAGGAAAATCTTTTCACTCTCTTTTGACCTTAAAATGATCATTTCCTTACATTCTTTCCAAAGAATCTTCAGTACCATCTAGGTGGCATTCATAAATGCTTAAACTTTTCTTATTCTTTCTGTAAGGGAAGTACTTTCCTACTTCCTATATTAATAATCTCCCCACCCCTGGAGTCTTCAACTCCAACTGACAGTTTTAAACTTAGAACATTCTTTCCTATTTGTTTTTAATAATGCTAGGTAATGTATTCAAAATAATCTTAGTATCTGAAGAGGAAATGAGATTATACATTATTCCCTCTAACATAACTTCTCAGTTTGTTATTTTGTCAATTAAAAATAATTATATTTCCGAGGATATGTGCTCCTTGTGTCCTCTAGCCTCTTAAAGTAACAGGAACACTTAATTTTTTTTGGTATCTGATTATACTTACAAAGTATATGATTATCTGAAAACAAATGCGACAAAATATAAGACTATGTAATAACACGATGAAAAGAGAAAAAAATGGCACTTATATTAAATGTACTTTTATGACTAAATTTGTTCTAACATAAAAGTTGTTTATCCCTGCCAGTGACATCTTATGGGGAAAAAAAAATGAGTACTCACCTGGCAAAAACAGGAATTGTTAATCTCCTCAAACGAGAGCTTACTCTTGATATACACAGCGTTCTGCCGTATCAAGGGCATCAGAGAATTGCTGTAAAAACCTACGAGTGTCATCTGCAGGAAAGGGACATGGTAGGTATTAAGAAAAATTAAGAAGACTTTTCTTCCCCTCCCAATTCTGGGCTCCAAAAAATTGGTAGAAGAATGCAGCGCCCATTCTTTCTCACCAAAAGGCTCATTTGTCCACTTTAAGGTGAGGGGATTTGGAAAAGGACTGGCATGTGGAGAAGGAATATCGGTCAGGAATCCGGACTTTCGTTGCTAGTTCTGCCACTTCCCGATTCAGCTCTGATTGTGCAGAGCTGACCAAGCCGTGGTCCCCAGGCTCCCCTGACTCCAGGCTGCCCACGCTCGCCGGGACAGGCCGGCTTGCTCCCCGCAGGCTGCAGTGGGAGGGCTGGACCTGGAAGGTTCCCTCAAAACGGGCCCAAAAGCAGCTCTAGGAGTAACCGGTTCACCGAACATGGGTCCAGAAGGTCCAGAATGATGCCCAAGCTCTGGGAAAGTGGAACGAACCTACCGCCGCGAAGCAGCAGGGGTTCCAACCTGAGGGAAGACGGGGCGGCGAGAGGCAGCCTTGCGCATGCGCGTTCCATCCAGGTGTGGCAGCCTCAGGCAGGAATTAAGAAATGAGTTGTGGAAAAGGGGGCTCGCGGCTGGTTACTAGGAGACGGGACGCTCGGGTCGGGCGTCTAGGCGCTGCGTGGGCGTGCGCCTGCGCGGCGCCGATGGGCCAGGAAGAGGTCCCTCCTAGGTGCCCTGTACGGCAGGCAGGTGGACGTACGCGTCGCTCCGTGCGTAAGTGCGCGCGCACGGCTTGTAGTCCCCGCGACAGGAAAGGTCGAGCCAGGTACGCGTGCGCACCGGGCCTGGGGGCGAGCGGGACGGAAGCAAAGCTGGGGCGCCGGGGAGGTGGAAGACGAGCCCCACTCCGGTACAGAGCGTGAGGGCGGGGCCACGCCGGCGCCGGCTGGCGCTAACCGCCCCCGCCTCCTTCCCGCCGGCTCCCGCCTTCCTCCGATTCGCCGGGGCGGGGCCGGGATGATTTGGGGGTGGGAAGGGAGGAGAAAGGGGCGGAGGATGGAGACTGGGCGGTTCTCGTATTCCCCGCGGAGGCCGAGACCTGGCAGTCGCCGGGATGAGCTCTGGGCAGGACGGCGGGCCGAGGAGCCCGGGGAGGGACCCGGAGCTCCAGGTAGAAGCTGCGGAGATGCGCAGGGTGGGGAGAGCGCTGCTACTGGGCCAGAAGGTCTCTGAGAAGGCGGCTGCAAGCGGGCGGGAGTGGCGGGTGCGGGGCCGTGGCGGGCGGAGGTGGGCGCTTGCCGCGGGAGCCGCTGTGAGGGGCAGCGGCAGGCACAGCTGCCGGCCGGAAGCTTAGCAGCACGCGTTGCCCCTGCTTCTTGGGAGGTTAGGTTTGAGTCCAGTTCCTATGGTCACCGCTTGGCGTCCTCCCGCAGCTCTCCGCTTGGTTGTTGGGGGGACTGTTCAGTTTAGAAACGCTCTGGAAGCTCTGGTGGAGCCGAGGAATTTGGAAGTCACAGATTTGGGAGTTTAACCTGACTCCGGATCGCTCATTTCTGAGTCTCTGTCTAGACCTGGGGTGGTGAAAGGCTGAGATTACATAGGCATTTGCATGAAAATCTGATAATTTTAGTAAAAATTATACACAGTAAAGGCAGGGAAAGCTGGCTTTTGTTGAAAAACTATTTGAGACTTAAATTGGATAACTAGGTGATCATGGATTTGATACCTAAAAACTCACAGAAATATGGTTTTTTTTTCACTTTTTTTTTTTCCGCGACTGCAGGAAGGTTTGCATAGATTACAGTGTCCCAACGTTTTCCTTCTTCCATTCCAGGACCTTATATCCTAGGAGATTTCCTTGTTTAAAATTCTCTGTACTGGTGTTCAGCATTTCAAGTATACTTTGTTTGCGTGTAAGGACATAAATAGAGTAACAATAGGTTTGTAAGTAGAAAAAAACAGGTTAGTTACAGAAGTAGGATGTCACATTCGAATTTGCTTCCAGGATAAGACAGATTCTTGTTTGTATTTTAATTGATTAATGAGCCAAACTCTTCAGTCTTAGTGGGAAATAACTAGGAAGGTACATTAATGAAATATTAATTTTAAATCCTAAACTTTGGCATTATTTTGTGGCAGCTTCCAAAATATTTCACGTATTGTTTACCTTCTGAAGAAAAATCATTGTTTGTAGCTCAGAATATAATCAGGTGTAGAGATTCTCTGGGAGATCTTTCTGTATGCTTTTTCAGTTGCTTAGACTAGTTTGCTTAGGACGATTTGGTTTTGAAGTTCTCCATACACAGAGGCAGTTAGAGGTATTATTATTTATCTCCTTTTCAGATTACATGCTCCTTTCCCTCCCCACAGATGGCCACTCTCCTGACTTCTAAGAGCCACTTCCTTGATTTTCCTTAATGTTTCACATCATTGTATGTGAACGTGCACGTTACAGTTTGGCTTGTTTTTGAACTTCGTACAAATGGGATTGTACTAAGTATTCATTTACATCTTGCTGCTTTACTCAACATTTTTTTAAAGATTAATCTTTATCGTTGCTCTCAGTATTTAGTTTGGTGATTGTTTCCCCAAATATTTATCCACTTATTATGTAAAATCCTCTCTCAAAATTATTCATAAATCTTGTATGGTTTTCCACATCCTTCTGTTAGTGAGGCTGTTCCTTCCTACTTCAGTGTCTATAAGTCTACACTTTTGGAGACAATATTTTTAAAAAGAAAAACCCACCTCAACTGTAGTAAACTTTTGTGGAACCAGATTTCAGAATTCCATATGAAGTAGTCCAGTATTTTCCATTCTATCAAAAAATTAATTTGTTGAATACATATTATGTGCTTCATATTTTGCTCGACACTGATACTTTTTATTATATAATCTTATCTCCTGTTTCACTGAAAAATTAAAATTCAACCAGACAGAAACTTCCTCAGATTTCCATGCCACTTACCTTTTTTTTTTTTTTTTTTGAGACGGAGTCTCGCTCTGTTGCCCAGGCTGGAGTGCAATGGTGCGATCTTGACTCATTGCAGCCTTGACCTCCTGGACTCAAGTGATTCTCCTATCTCAGCCTCCCAAGTAGCTGGGACCACAGGTGGATGCCACTATGCCTGGCTAATTTCTTTTTTCTTTTTTGTAGAGACAGGGACTCACTATGTTGTCCAGGTTGGTCTCAAATTCCTGGGCTCAAGTGATCCTCCGGCCTTGGCCTCCCAAAGTGCGGGGATTATTGGGATTACAAGTGTCTAAATCTTCACCTGTCCTTGCTTTTCTTTTTCTTGTCTCAGGGCAATACATATTTACCTGGGTTTCCTCTTATTACCTCAGCTGTCTTTCTCCATCAATTAACATTAACTCATGGCTTCGGAATCTTCATGTTTCTGTACTGTAGGACTTCTTCACCTGGAGTCCAAGGACCTGAGAGAGTCTTAAATCCCCTGAAATTGTTTGTAAAGGTGTATTTGCATTTTTCTGAGGAGGGGCTGCAGGGCTTTTAATTCTGAAAGAGGATCCTTATGTAAAGAGAATTAAGGAACAAGTTTTTCTCCTCCTGTAATGACCTTTCCACAACCCTGGTCGTCTTCCACCTTTGTTCTACCTCTCTTCCTCTCACAATCATGCTTCCTAAAAGAAGTTTACATTTTCCATTTTTTTTTTCTTTACTATTCTTACATTAGTCCCCTTCAGACTTGTTTTCACCCACCATGGAAACTGCTTTGTTCGAATCATTAAATTTTCTTATTTTGAAAATGTTTTATTGCGTTTCACCTTTGTGCTGGGCACTTTTAAGGCTTTAGGGATATAACAGAGACAAGACAAAAACCTAGGGCTCTTGAATGTTATATTCTAGTTGAGGGAGATAGTAAACAAGTGAGCAAATAAATGATATAATTTCAAGTAGTGGTAAGTGCAAATAGCTTATCACTTATTTGAGAGAGTGACTGGGAGAGAGGCTACTTTAGATAAGTAGTCAGGGAGGACCCTCTGACATTTTAGCCAAGGAGCTGAGGGTGAGAAGATAGCCATGTGAAAGGCTGGGTAGAAAGTGTTCCTGAAAGGAAAAGCAAGAGCAGAGGACTTGAAGTCAAATGATATTGGCACATATCTTAGTCCATTCAGGCTGTTATAATGAAATAACATAAGCAGCAGAAATTTAATTCTTACAGTTCTGGAGACTGGGAATTCTAAGATCAAGTTGCCAGCAGAATCAATGTGTGGTGTTTTTTGGTTTATAGATGGTACCTTCAGACTGTGTCCTCATATTTTAGAAGGGGCGAGGGAGCTCTCTGGGATCTATTATATACCAGCAATTCTTCATGGCCTAATCATCCCCTAAAGGCTGTGCCTTTTTTTTTTCTTTTTTTTTGACGTGGAGTCTCACTCTGTCGCCCAGGCTGGAGTGCAGTACATGATCTTGGCTCACTGCAATAAATCCCTTCTAAGTTATTAGCAAATGTTGTTGGTTCTATCTTCAAATATATATTATAAATCCATCCACTTCTCTGTATTTTTGTTACCACCTCCCTGGTCCAAGTCACCATCATCTCCCACCTAGAATACTGCAACCATTCCCTGCTGTCTTTCTGCTTCTATTGTTGCACCCTACAACCTATTCTCCACACGGAAATCAAATCAATCACTTCAAAATAATGAGATCCTGTGGGAGGGGAGAAGGGAGAGGGAAAAAAACGAAAAAGAAAATTATAATAAGATGATCCTGGCTCAAAAATACATCAATGGCTTTCCACTGCAAGTAAAAATAAAATCCAGGCTGGGTGCTGTGGCTCACGCCTGTAATCCCAGCAGTTTGGGAGGCCAAGGCAGGCAGATCACGAGGTCGATAGATCGAGACCATCCTGGCCAACATGGTGGAACCCTGGCTCTACTAAAAATACAAAAATTAGCTGGATGTGGTGGTGTATGCCTGTAATCCTAGCTACTCAGGAGGCTGAGGCAGGGAATTGCTTGAACTGAGCTGAGATCATGCCACTGCACTCCAGCCTGGGTGACAGAGCACGACTGTCTCAAAAAAAAAAAAAAAGGAAGTCTGTTTTAGACATGTTAAAGTAGCCATGGCTGTGGACATCCTGTAAAAGTAATAGAATGCATTAAGTGCTCCAGTGGGGATATGCTCATAGTTCTTTTGGAATGGAGAGTAGATCCTAAGTCTTTTTTGAAGAAGTAGAAGTCAGAAATACTTTTTTTGTAGCTTCTTTCTCAGTGTTCCCTTAGCATCTATGTGCATTACTCTGATGTAGCAGTAATCATGCTGTGCTGTAATCTCTGATTTATTTGTTCTGGACTTTCCTAGATTCATTTAGGGTCGAAATTGTAGGGTTCTATTTGTTTTACATCTTTTTATCCTCAGAAAGATGTTTTTGGTTCATTCTTATTCTAGCTATTTATAAGTTTACTTATAAAGTGAATAAATGTGATGGCTACAGTCTGAAAGCATGAACTAAAACAGTGATACGGACGGAAGAAATGTAACAGATAATTTTTAGTGAAAAGATCAGTAGGACTTGATAGGCAATTAAGTTGACTCAGTGAGAGGAATTAGTAATAATAGTAAATAATAACATATAAAGTGCTTATCATGCGCCAGGCACTATTCTAAGTGCTAAAGTTAAAACATATATTAATTCATTTAATCCTCACACAACTCTATGATGCAGATACTCTTTTTTTTTTTTTTTTTGGTACGAAGTCCCGCTCTTGTCCCCCAGGCTGGAGTGCAGTGGTGCAATCTCGGCTCACTACAACCTCCGCCTCCTGGGTTTAAGCGATTCTCCTGCCTCAGCCTCCCAGGTAGCTGGGATTATAGGTGCCTGCCATCATGCCCAGCTACATTTTGTATTTTTAGTAGAGGTGGGGTTTCACCATGTTGGCCAGGTGGGTCTCGAACTCCTGACCTCAGGTGATCTGCCCGCCTCAGCCTCCCAAAGTGCTGGGATTACAGGCGTGAGCCACTGCACCCAGCCAATGCAGATACTCTTATTATCATCCCTATTTTGTAAATGAGGAAGCTATAGTCAGCGAAGTAACCAAGTCACCCAAGGTCACGCAGCTAATATGTGGCAGAACTAGGATAATGAATGTAGGCAGGCTGATGCCAAAATACATGCTGTTAACCACTCTGCTGTGTGACTTCCTAATTGAGAATTAGAGTTCTTCCTTATTTTAGACTTCACATTGAAAAAAATAAAAAAGAATAAATTAAAAATAATTTTTTTGCATCTGGCAATATGGCCGAATAGGAACAGATCCTGTCTGCAGCTCCCAGTGAGATGAACACAGAAGGCGGGTGATTTCTGCATTTCCAACTGAGTGTAAACAAAGCCGGTGGGAAATTCGAACTGGGCGGAGCCCACTGCAACTTGGCAAAGCCGCTGTGGCCAGACTGCCTCTCTAGATTCCTCCTCTCTGGGCAGGGCATCTCTGAAAGAAAGGCAGCAGCCCCAGTCAGGGGCTTATAGATAAAACTCCCATCTCTCTGGGACAGAGCACCTGGGGAGAGGGGTGGCTGTGGGCGCAGCTTCAGCAGACTTGAATGTTCCTGCCTGCTGGTCTGAAGAGAGCAGCAGAGTGCTCTAACTCTGCTAAGGGACAAACTGCTGCCTCAAGTGGATCCCTGACGCCTGTGCCTCCTGACTGGGAGACATCTCCCAGCAGGGGTCAACAGACATCTCCCAGCAGAGGTTGACAAACATCTCATACAGGAGAGCTCTGGCTGGCATCTGGCAGATGCCCCTCTGGGACGAAGCTTTCAGAGGAAGGAACAGGCAGCAATCTTTGCTGTTCTGCAGCTTCTGCTATTTGCTGGTGATACTCAGGCAAACAGGGTGTGGAGTGGACCTCCAGCAAACCCCAGCAGACCTGCAGCAGGAGGGGCCTGACTGTTAGAAGGAAAACTAATTAACAGAAAAGAATAGCATCAACATGAACAAAAAGGACGTCCACACAGAAACCCCATCTGAAGGTCACCAACATCAAACACCAAAGGTAGATAAATCCATGAAGATGAAGAAAACCAGTGCAAAAGCCTGAAAATTTTAAAACCAGAATGCCTCTTCTCCTCCAAAGGATTACAATTCCTCACCAGCAAGGGAGCAAAACTGGATGGAGAATGAGTTTGACGAATTGACAGAAGTAGGCTTCAGAAGGTGGGTAATAACAAACTCCTCTGAACCAAAGGAGCATGTTCTAATCCAATGCAAAGAAGCTAAGAACCTTTTGAAAAGGTTAGAGGAATTGCTAACTAGAATAACCAGTTTAGAGAAGAACACCTGATGGAGCTGAAAAACACAGCACGAGAACTTGGTGAAGCATATACAAGTTATCAATAGCCGAATCGATCAAGTAGAAGAAAGGCTATGAGATTGAAGATCAACTTAATGAAATAAAGCGTGAAGACAAGATTAGAGAAAAAAGGATGAAACAAACAAAGCCTGCAAGAAATATAGGATTAAGTGAAAAGACCAAACCTACCTTTGATTGGTGTAGCCTGAAAGTGACAGGGAGAATGGAATCAAGTTGGAAAACACTCTTCAGGGTATTATCAAGGAGAGCTTCCCCAACCCAGCAAGGCAGGCCAACATTCAAATTCAGGAAATACAGAGAATACCACAAAGATACTCCTCCAGCAGAGCAACCCCAAGACACGTAATCATCAGATTCACCAAAGTTGAAATGAAAGAGAAAATGTTAAGGGCAGGCAGAGAGAAAGGTTGGGTTACCCACAAAGGGAAGCCCATCAGACTAACAGTGGATCTCTCTGCAGAAACCCTATAAGCCAGAAGAGAGTGGGGGTCAGTATTCAACATTCTTAAATAAAAGAATTTTCAACCCAGAATTTCATATCCAGCTAAACTCAGCTTCATAAACAAAGGAGAAATAAAATCTTTTATAGACAAGCAAATGCTGAGAGATTCTGTCACCACCAGACCTGGCTTACAAGAGCTCCTGAAGGAAACACTAAACATGTAAATGAAAAATAGGTACCAGCCATTGCAAAAACATACCAAATTGTAAAGACCATCAACACTATGAAGAAACTGCATCAGCTAACAGGCAAAATAACCAGCTAGCATCATAATGACAGGATCAAATTCAAATATAACAATATTAACCTAAAATGTAAATGCGCTAAATGCCCCAATTAAAAGGCACAGACTGGCAAATTGGATGAACAGTCAAGACCCATTGTTCTGTTGTATTCAGGAGACCCATCTCACATGCAAAGACATACATAGGCTCAAAATAAAGGTATGGAGGAGGATTTACCAAGCAAATGGAAAGCAAACAAAGCAGGGGTTGCAATCCTTGTCTCTGATAAAACAGACTTTAAACCAGCAAAGATCAAAGAAGACAAAGAAGGGCATTACATAATGGTTAAGGGATCAATGTAACAAGAAGAGCTAACCTAAATATATATGCACCCAATACAGGGTACCCAGATTCATAAAGCGAGTCCTTAGAGACCTACAAAGAGACTTAGACTCCTACACAATAATAGTGGGAGACTTTAACTCCCCACTGTCAATATTGGACAGGTCAATGAAACAGAAAATCAACAAGGATATTCAGGACTTGAACTCAGCACTGGACCAAGTGGACATAATAGACATCTACGGAACTCTCCATCCCAACTCAACAGAATATACATTCTTCTCAGCAACACATCACACTTATTCTAAAATTGACCACATAATTGAAGTAAAACACTCCCTAGCAAATGCAAAAGAATGGAAATGATAACAGTCTCAGACCACAGTGCAATCAAATTAGAACTCAGGATTAAGAAACTCACTCAAAACCACCCAACTACATGGAAATTGCTGCTGAATGACTACTGGGTACATAATGAAACTAAGGCAGAATTAAGTTATTTGAAACCAATGAGAACAAAGACACAACACACCAGAATCTCTGGGACACAGCTAAAGCAGTGTGTAAAGGGAAATTTATAGTACTAAATGCCCACAGGAGAAAGCAGGAAAGATGTAAAATCAACATCCTAACATCACAATTAACAGAACTGGAGAAGCAAGAGCAAATGCAAAAGCTATCAGAAGATAAGAAGTAACACGTTAGAGCAGAACTGAAGAAGATAGAGACACAAAAAGCCCTTCAAAAAATCAGTGAATCCAGGAGCTGGTTTTTTGAAAAGATCAACAAAATTGATAGACCGCTAGCCAGACTAATAAGAAAAGAGAGAAGAATCAAATAGACAATAAGAAAATGATACAGGAGATGCCACCACTGATCCCACAGGAATACAAACTACCGTCAGAAGATACTGTAAACACCTATCTGCAAATAAACTAGAAAATCTAGAAGAAATTGATAAATTCCTAGACACATATACCCTCCCAGCACTAAACCAGGAAGAAGTCAAATCCCTGAATAGACCAATAACAAGTTCTGAAATTGAGGCAGTAATTAATAGCCTAGCAACCAAAAAAAAGCCCAGGATTAGATGGATTCACAGCCGAATTCTACCAGAGGTACAAAGAGGAACTGGTACCATTCCTTCTGAAACTATTCCAAACAATAGAAAAAGAGAGAATCCTCCCTAACTCATTTTGTGAGTCCAGCATCATCCTGATGCCAAAACCTGGCATCAGGTTTCAGGCCAATATTTCTGATGAACATCGATGTGAAAATCCTCAATAAAATACTGGCAAACCAAATCCAGCAGCACATCAAAAAACTTATCCACCACAATCAAGTCAGCTTTATCCCTGGATGAAGTCATATGGTTCAACATATGCAAATCAATAAACATAATCCATCACATAAACAGAACCAATGACAAAAACCACATGGTTGTCTCAATTCTGTCTCAAAGGCAGAAAAGGCCTTTGATAAAATTCAACACCTCTTCATGCTAAAAACTCTCAATAAACTAGGTATTGATGGAATGTATCTCAAAATAATAAGAGCTATTTATGACAAACTGCATAGCCAATATCATACTGAATGGGCAAAACCTGGAAGCATTCCCTTTGAAAACCGGCACAAGAAAAGGATGCCCTCTCTCACTACTCCTATTCAACATAGTATTGGAAGTTCTGGCTGGGGCAGTCAGGCAAGAGAAAGAAATAAACGGTATTCGGATAGGAAGAGAGGAAGTCGAATTCTCTCTGTTTGCAGATGACATGATTGTATATTTAGAAAACCCCACTGTCTTAGCCCAAAATCACCTTAAGCTGATAAGCAACTTCAGCAAAGTCTCAGGATACAAAATCAATGTGCAGAAATCAAAAGCATTCCTATATACCAGTAATAGACAAACAGCCAAATCATGAGTGAGCTATCATTCACAATTGCTACAAAGATAATAAAATACCTAAGAATACAACTTACAAGGGATGGGAAGGACCTCTTCAAGGAGAACTGCAAACCACTGCTCAAGGAAATAAGAGAGGACAGAAACAAATGGAAAAACATTCCATGCTCATGGATCAGAAGAATCAATATTGTGAAAATGGCCATACTGCCCAAAGTATTTTGTAGATTCAATGCTATCCCCATCAAGCTACCAGTGACTTTCTTCACAGAATTAGAAAAAACTTCTTTAAATTTTATATGGAACCAAAAAAGACTCCATATAGCCAAGACAATCCTAAGCAAAACGAACAAAGCTGGAGGCATCACGATACCGGACTTCAAACTATACTACAAGGCTACAGTAACCAAAACAGCATGGTACTGATACCAAAACATACATATATACCAATGGAACAGAACAGAGGCCTCAGAAATAACACCACATATCTACAGCCATCTGATCTTTGACAAACCTGACAAAACAAGCAATGGGGAAAGGATTCCCTATTTCATAAATGGTGCTGGGAAAACTGGCTAGCCATATGCAGAAAACTGAAACTAGACCCTTTCCTTATACCTTATACAAAAATTAACTCAAGATGTATTAAAGACTTAAACATAAAACATAAAACCATAACAACCCTAGAAGAAAACCTAGGCCCATTTAGGACATAGGCATGGGCAAAGAGTTCATGACTAAAACTCCAAAAGCAATGGCAACAAAAGCCAAAATTGACAAATGGATCTAATTAAACTAAAGAGCTTCTGTATAGCAAAAGAAACTGTCATCAGAGTGAACTGGCAACCTACAGAATGGGAGAAAATTTTTGCAATCTACCCATCTGATGAAGGGCTAATGTGCAGAATCTACAAGGAACTTAAGCAAATTTACAAGAAAAACAAAACCCCATCAAAAAAGTGGGCAAAGGATATGAACAGACACTTCTCAAAATAAGACATTTATGCAGCCAACAAACATGAAGAAAAGCTCATCATCCCTGGTCATTAGAGAAATGCAAATCAAAACCACAGTGAGATACCATCTCATGCCAGTTTGAATGGGGATCGTTAAAAAGTCAGGAAACAGCAGATACTGGAGAAGTTGTGGAGAAATAGGAATGTTTTTACCCTGTTGGTGGGAGTGTAAATTAGTTCAACCATTGTGGAAGACAATGTGGCGATTCTTCAAGGGTCTAGAATCAGAAATACCATTTGACCCAGCAATCCCATTACTGGGTATACCCAAAGCATTATGAATCACTCTAAAGACATATGCATACGTATGTTTATTGCAGCACTGTTCATAATAGAAAAGACTTGGAACCAACCCAAATGCCCACCAATGATAGACTAGATAAAGAAAATGTGGCACATACACACCATGGATACTGTGCAGCCATTAAAAAGGATGAGTTCATGTCCTTTGCAGGCACGTGGATGAAGGTGGAAACCATCATTTTCAGCAAACTAACACAAGAACACAAAACCAGACACTGCATGTTCTCACTCATAAGTGGAAGTTGAGAACACATATGCCAGGGCCTATCAGGGAGTGGGGGCCTAGGGGAGGGATAGCATAAAAAAGAAAAAATAATTTTTTAAAAAAGGAACCTTGTCTCACTTGCCTTCTCTGAGAACTGTACAACAACACAAGTTCCATTCTAATTGATGAGATTGCAGCAAGGTTGAGGATATTTATGTGGCCTGAGGTGGGGAAGCTGGCAGACCAGGCATGGGAATTCCAGATACACTGATGTCTCTTTCCCCTAGTGATGTTGCCCCCAAAGCTGGTGGAGGGAGGATAGCAACTCCAGCATGATTGATTAGGATTATCAGGTGGACATGTGGTCTCTTGCTATTTTTAATTCCTAGCCAGGCCTGATAGGTACTTTTGCAAAAGTCCCACTTTATTCGGTTTACCAAAGAGGAGGAAGAAAGTCTGATTTTGTCTGCTTTATTACACTGCTTCATTATCAACCTCAAGAAATTTTTTGACATTTTTTATTACATAAAGAACTCTGTGCATGTTCTTTCCCCATTGGATACAGAGAGTTTTGGACATTTTTTGTTCTTAAGAGTCTAATAAATGTGTGAGGAAGACATCCAGAAAAACTTAGAACATAAATTCTTCTATAATATATATATAAATATCAATTAATAGATGATCATTATGCAGTGGAGAAGACAGAGAAAACCTGGAGAAAATTGAATTCAAGCTGAGCCTTAGAAATGTCTTAAGTTAAATGGAGAAAAGAGTGAGGGCAAGGCTTGTTGAACAGATGATAAAATACTTTTGAATATATATGTATTAAGAATGTGTTGGCTGGGTGTGATGGCTCATGCCTGTAATCCCACGGAGACTTAGGCGGGAGGATCTTGTGAGCCCAGGAGTTCAAGACCAGCCAGAGCAACATAGGGAGACCCTGTCTCTACAAAATGTAAAACAGTTAGCCAATTGTGGTGGCACATGCCTGTGTTCCCAGCTATTTGGGAGGCTAGGGTGGGAGGATTGCTTGGGCCGGGGTGGGGTTGAGGCTGCAGTGAGCAGCTGCGATCATGCCAACCCGGGTGACAGAGCGAGACCCTTTTGTGTTGCATAGTTTGTCTTTCATAGAGGGGTTCTTGGAGGTATCAAGTAGGAGATAAGTTTGGAGAAGTAGGAAGGGACAAAATTACAAAAGTACTCTGAATATTGAATGGGTTTAGACTTTAAGAGATCCTTGCTATTCAAATAAATCAGAAATTACAGCACAGCATGATTCAACATGTGGTCTCTGTACTAACCAAATAGGGATCTCCAAGCAGCTTTATGGAAATGTCAGATCTCAGCCTGTAAATAGGAATCTGCATTCACACAACAGTCCCAGATGATTCTTACATTCAATAAAAATTGAACAGTACTGTTCCAGTGAGGATTTCTGTTATTCTAAATCACGTTTATCACTAGGAATACATTTTTCAACAGAAACTATGTAAGAAATGGTAGTTAGGAGTTCAGTCCAGCCACTAGGGGGTTAAATGCTTCATAATTTGAAATATTCTTTGAAATCTAATGCTGAGGTTCCAGGTGGGGCAGTAACTGTTGCAATGAACAGTTGTGCCTTGTTTAGAGACAAGGAAAAAGAGAAATAAATCTGCCGGCCTGTTTAAGTGCTGGTTTACACAGAGTACATCATAAGGTCAGTGACTGAGGAGATCCTGATTCTGTAATTCCTTAGGTAGGATTTTGGAGAACAGCAGCTGTGTTTTGAGGAAAGATCTAAGATGCTCATAACAAATTCTCTTTTAACACAATGGTAGCCTTGATTCAAGGAAAGAAAAAATTATTTTCCTAAGTTACACAATCTCTAAGATACGTTGTCAAGTAAAACAGTGTGATGCAGAATAGTACGGATAGTATGCTAAAGTGAAAAATCTCTAACATTTGTTATTTTGCATATGTGTATGTATAGCTATAGTATGAATTCCTAGAAATGAAATTATTTGAACAGAAGCTATGTGCATTTGTCGTGTTGATAGATTTTATGCGATTGTTCTCCATAAATACGGTATCAATTTACACTCCCACTGGTGATATATAAGGATGCTGTGTTATATATCTATCTTATTGATCTTTGCCATGTGATGGTTAAAAGGGGGTCTCAGTGTTGTTTTAATTTGTGTCACTAAAGGTTGAGATTGAACATCTTAAAATACATTTAAGAGCCATTTCTGTAAATGTTCACATTCTTTGCCAATTTTTCTATTAGAGTATTTTTTTAATCTTTTTTATTTCTAGGAATTATATATTAGGGAAATTCACTCTTTGTGATATGAATTGCAAATCTTTTTGCTTGTATAGAGTAGCAACAGCAAATGTAGCTAGCTAACAGCTGTTTTAGACAACACAAGCCTGAAGGTAGACTACTTAATTTGCTCCTGATCCCATATTTCTGTAGAACCATGATTGCCAAAAGGATAGTGTAGAAAGTCTTTGAAAAGCATGTTCATACCGTTTGGACAACACACAGAAAAGTTTTATAAATTTTAAGAAGGTAAAGTTTGATGAAATCCTCTTAGCTGGTGGGAAATGGTTAAAAAAAATCTCAGAATATTATCAATTTTCAAAATGTATTGATGTGAGAAATCACAGAGCTGTTTTAAACTGAATGCCTCTGTATTATTTCCCATTCTTTGTACTAGGTTACCACCAAAGAACATGATTTTGGTCTAGGGGCTCCAGTTTCTGAAGCTGAAAACTACCAGAATACTCTCCAGCTAGAACGAGAAGTGAGAAACCAAGACAGATTCATCTCAGCACTGAAATTACAGGTTGCGTTTAGTTACAACATATTTTCCTGAGTTAATTTGGGGTGGGAGCCTATTTTGAAACAAGAAGATAGAGAATAAATAACTACCAATTCAGAGCTCATTTAAATGTTATGGGTCTAAAATCATTCAATTTTTATCTTAACCATTTTGATAAACATGAAGTCAGAGTCAATGAGTGCAAACTACATGTCAGGTGTTGTGCCAGGTACATAGTTTTTACTTAATGATCCCCAACTTGTGAAAAAGTGATGCCATTCCATTTACAGATGTGGAAACTGAAGTTCTAAGAGGTTAAATAATTATGACACTTGAGTAACACGTGACGGAACTAGGATTTCTCCAAAATCCTTTGTTAGCTGGGATTTGAACTCAATTCTCTGAACCCCAAGTTCAGTATTGTTCCTGTTCTCCTGATGCCTGACATGTAGTATAGCTATTAATAAAGGCTATTAAAAGAGATTTCTTTTTCCAGGAAGATAGAGTAGACTTAATTTTTCTTATTCCTCCTGCTAAGTACAGCTAAAAACTCTGAACACTATGTATAAAACAATTTAAAACTTTGACAGGTGGAGAGAAGAAGGAACATTGGCTAAGGCTCTCAAGACACAAAAAACAACGTGTTAGTTCCTGGGTTTCTTTTTCTCCATATGTCCCAGACAGGCTGCTAGAAAAACTGGCAACTGGAAATAACAATGGGCACAAAAGAAAGACCCAAGAAAAGCCATTCCTTCCTAGGCAAAGGACCAGGAAAGGAGCAGTCTATCAAGGCAGACAACTTTTAAGACAATAACTATCCACTCCAAGCAAATACCACAGAAAAAACTACAGCCCCATTCCTGCCGGCTCAGGCCAAGTAAAGAGCCTACACTTTCCACGGTTGCCAGACTATAACAAGGAGCCCAACTTGTGCCTCACCCCCTTTCTTTCTCTCCCCACTCCTCCCACACCAGGGTGATATCAGAGAAGGCTAAGTGGGAAACTAGGACTTTTATCCTCACCAGGGAATAAGGGGGCCCTGAGCCCCGTGATGTCAGCAGAGACAACATGAGGAGCCAAGGCATCTACTCCCAATTTTATAGTAAGAGGCACTCCTTCTTGCTGTGGTATCAGAGGAGACCTGAACTTTCACCACCTATCAGCAGTAAAGGCCATCCACCCCTGGTGTCAGTGGGGGACACGAGGGGAACAGTAATGAGGCACCTCTGGGATTCCTCCCAGGCTGGTGTAATGGCAGAGGCTTAGTGGGGAGCCTGAACTCCCATTCTTGCCTAGCAGTATCTAGGAACACCACCCTTTCCAGGTATCAACAGATGCCAGGTGGAGGAACTGGACTTCTGCTTTGACCTGGCATAAATAAGGCAATGTCCCTCCTTTTTAGTGGGAGCAGTGTCACAGGAGGCCTACTAAAACATAAGATCCAGAGTCTTATAATGCTGGCTCTCAATTTTAGAAAAAGGCATTGTAATCCAAAGAATCAGGAAGATTTGAGAGAAGACAAGAGAAGCCAACACTGAAATAGAATGGATGTTACAATTATCTGGCAAGGACTTTAAAGCAGTCATATAAATGCTTCAGCAAGCAATTATGAACATGCTGGAAACGAATGAAGAAAAGTTGTCTCAGGAAAAAAAGATAAGAAGAACCAAATGGAAATTTTGGAACTAAAAAATAAAGTAACTGGTCCACACAAAAGTCAGCATATGAATGTTTATAGCAGCTTTATTGTAATTGCCAAAAACTTGGAAGCAACCAAGATGTCTTTCCATAGGTGAGTGGATAAGCAAACTGTTGTATGCCTATACAATGGAATAGTATTCAGTGTATTTTAAAAATGAGCTATGTAGCCATGAAAAGACATGGAGCGAACCTTGAAAGCCTGTTGCAAACCTGAAAAGGCTACGAAATGTATGATTCCAACTACATGGAGATGATAAAATTATAGAAACCATAAAAAGAGCAGCAGTTACCAGGAATTGGAGGGAGAGGGGATGAATAGGTGGAGCACAGGATTTTTAGGGCAGTGAAACTATTCTGTATGATATACTAATAGTGGATACATGTCATCCCATGTGTGTCAAAACTCACAGAATGAATAACACCAAGAGTGAACCCTAAGGTAAACTATTGACATTAGCTATTAATAATGTAACAGTAGGCTGGGCGCGGTGGCTCACGCCTGTAATCCCAGCACTTCGGGAGGCTGAAGCAGGCAGATCATGAGGTCAGAAGATCGAGACCATCCTGGCTAACACAGTGAAACCCTGTCTCTACTAAGAATAGAAAAAATTATCCGGGCGTGGTGCCAGGCACCTGTAGTCCCAGCTGTTCAGGAGGCTGAGGCAGGAGAATGGCGTGAACCCCGGAGGCGGAGCTTGCAGTGAGCCGAGATCGCGCCACTGCACCCCAGCCTGGGCGACAGAGCAAGACTCTGTCTCAAAATGATGATGATAATAATAATAATATTAATGATGATGTAACAGTATTATTTCATCAATTGTGAGAAATATACCACATTAATACAAAATGTAAATAATAGAGGAGACTATGTGTTGAGGGAGAGAGGGAGGAGTATGTAGGAACTCTTTGTACTTCCTAATCAATTTTTTGTAAACCTAAATCTACTCCAAAAATTTAGTCTATTAACTACATGAGAGAAAATATTTCCAAGTTACATATCTGAAAAGGGCTTGGTATCTAGAATATACAAAGGACTCCTACAATTAACCTCTTTTCCCCAAAAAAATCTAATTCAAAATGGGCAAAGGACTTGAACAGATATTTCTCCAAAGAAGATATACAAATGTCAATAAATACATGAAAAAGATGATTAACATCATCAACCATTAAAGAAATGCAAATCAAAACCATGAGATACCACTTCATACCCATTAGGATAGTTGTTATGATGGAAAATAACAAGTGTTGGTGAGGATGTGAAGAAATTGGAGCACTTACATTGCTGATAGGAATGTAAAATGGTGCCACCATGGTGAAAATCATTTGATGGTTTCTCAAAATTTTAAAGACAGACTAACCATATGATCCAGCTATTCCACTCCTAGGCATATACCCTAAAGAGCTGAAAACATGGACTCCAGTAGATACTTACATACAAATGCTCATAGCAACATTATTCACGATAGCCAAGAGGTAGAAAAAACCCAAATGTCAACAAATGAATGGATAAACAAAATATGGTATGTGCTTACAATAGAATATTACTCAGCTTCAAAAAGGAATGACATTCTGATACATGCTGCAAAATGAATGAACCTCAAAAACATTATACTAAGTACAGTATAGGAAGTACAGTATAGGAAGACAAATAATGCCTGATTCCACGTCTACCTAGAATAGGCAAATCATGGAGATAGAATTGTTGTTTAATGGGTACAGAGTTTTTTGGGGGAGGGGAATAAAAAAATTCTGGAAATACGATAGTGGTAATGGTTGCACAATGTTGTGAATATACTTAATGCCACTGAATTATATACTTAAAAATTGTTAAAATGAAAATTATGTATATATATTTTGTGACAATAAAACAAGCTTTAAAAATAGAGTAACTGAAAATAAAAACTCAATGTTCTCAATAGAACGGAGGAAAGGAATGAATCAGTGAACATGAGACTAGAATAATAATTACCTAATGTAAACATCAGAGAGAAAGTAGATTGACAAAAATTTGAATAGAGTTTCAGAGACAGGTAAAACTATGCTTGACAAAAAAGTGAGAGAAAGTGGTGCTAAAAAATATTTGAAGAGATAATGGCTGAATTTCCCACAAATTTGGCACAAAGACATAAAACAGATGAAAGAAGGTGACTGAATACCTAATAGGAGTCACCCAAAGAAATCCATGCCAAGACACTAAATAAAATCCTGAAAGTAACCAGAGAGAAACCATGCATTATCTATGGAAGAACACCAATTCAAGTCACAAGAAGATATTTTTCATCTGAAAGATTGGAGGTAAGAAGGAAGCGGCGCAGCATATTTCAAATACTAGAAAAAAGCAAACCTGTCAACCCAGAATTTTATATCCAGAGAAAGTATCTTTGAAGATTGAGGGAAACTAAAGACATTCTCAGATAAAGGAAAATTAAGATAATTTGTTACCAGCAGAGCTACACTAAAAGAATAGCTAAAAGAATTTCTCTAACCAGAAAGGAAGTGATAAAAAGTAATCTTGGAGCAGTAGGAAGAACAATATATAGAGCAAAAAATACAGGTAAATGAAATAGAATTTCTTTTTTTTTTTTTTCTTTTCTTTTTTTCTTTTGAGAAAGGGTCTTGCTCTGTCATCCAGGCTGTAATGCAGTGGCATGATCTCTGCTTACTGCAGGCTTGGCGTCCTGGGCTCAAGCAATCCTCCTACCTCAGCCTTTCAAGTAGCTGGGACTGCAGGCATGCACCACCGTGCCTGGCTGATTTTTGTATTTATTTATTTATTTTTTGGTAGAGATGGGGTTTCTCCATGTTGCCAAGGCTGATCTCGAACTCCGATTCTCAAGTGATGCTCCTGCCTCAGTCTCCCAAAGTCCTGGGATTACAGATGTGAGCCATTACTCTGAGCCAATTTTTTTTTAAGTTTACAAAANCAAGGGGGTCCATTTTCTTGCCTTTTCCAGCTTCCAGAGGCTGCCCACATTCCTGGCTGGTCCCTTCCTCCATTTTCTTTTCTTTTCTTTTTTTCTTTTGAGAAAGGGTCTTGCTCTGTCATCCAGGCTGTAATGCAGTGGCATGATCTCTGCTTACTGCAGGCTTGGCGTCCTGGGCTCAAGCAATCCTCCTACCTCAGCCTTTCAAGTAGCTGGGACTGCAGGCATGCACCACCGTGCCTGGCTGATTTTGTATTTATTTATTTATTTTTTGGTAGAGATGGGGTTTCTCCATGTTGCCAAGGCTGATCTCGAACTCCGATTCTCAAGTGATGCTCCTGCCTCAGTCTCCCAAAGTCCTGGGATTACAGATGTGAGCCATTACTCTGAGCCAATTTTTTTTTAAGTTTACAAAATTATATTTAACTGTCGAATGTGGTTCTAAATGCATGTAGAGGAAATATTTAAGACAATTGTTTTATTCATAGGGGAAGGTAAAGGGACCTAACAGGAGGTAAGGTTTCTGTACTTTCACTTGAACTGTTAAAATGTAGGCTATGATAAGTTCTGTATATATAATGTAATGCTTAGAACAACCAGTAGAAAAAGATCAAACAAGAGTTACACTCAGAAACACTATAAATAAATCAATGTAGAATTCTAAAAAATGTTCAGGTAATCCACAGGAAGGCAGCAAAAACAAAAGTCTCCATTATTTCAACACTTATAACTACAATAATCAAGACTGTGATATTGGTGAGGGATAGATACATACATAAATGGTACAGAACAGAGAATCTAGAGTTAGTCCTATACAAGTACAGCCATATGATTTTTTGACAGAGATGCAGATGCAGTTCTGTGGAAGATAGTCTTTTCAACAAGTGGTGTCACAGCATTTAGATATAGAGAAAACAGTTACCCTACACTTAAACCTTATACTTTATAAAAAATTAACTAAATGGACCATAGATGTAAATGTAAAACATAAAACTATGAGACTTTTAGGAGGTAACGTAGGAGAAAATTTGCGGGAAGTTAGGCTTGGGTGGAAAGTTCTTAGATATGATACCAAAAGCATGATTCATAAAAGGAAAAATTGGTAATATGGACTTAATCAAAATTGAAGTTTTTGACTGGGTGTGGTGGCTCATGGCGATAATCCCTGCACTTTGGCAGGTGCATGGATCACTTGAGGCCAGGAGTTCAAGACCAGCCTGGCCAATATGGCAAAACCCCATCTCTACTAAAAATTACAAAATTAGCTAGGCATAGTGGTACATGCCTGTAGTCCTCAGCTACTCGAGAGGCTGAGGTGGGAGGATCACTTGAACCCAGGAGGCAGGTTGCAATGAGCTGAGATTGTACCAGTACACTCCAGCCTGAGTGAAAGTGAGATTCTGTCTCAAATATATATATATGTATATATGAGTTTTTACTTTGCAGAAGACCCTGCTAAGATGGTGAAAAGACTAGCTACAAACCACATATTTGCTAAAGGACTCATATCTATTGTATCAAATGAAGAACTCTTAAAATTTAATAGTGAGAAGCAAACAATTCAATTAGAAAATGAGAAAAAGACATGAAGAGATACTTCACAGAACGATGTGTGGTATACTAGAAAAAGGTATTCAACCTCTGTAAACATCAGGGGAATGCAAATTAAGGCCGTGATGAAATAACAATTCAGTTCTAAGAGCAACTAAAATAAAAAATAGTGACAATACCAAATGCTGCCAAGGATGAGGAGAAACTGGATCACTCATCCATCCTGGTAAGAATATGAAATGGTACAGCCACTCTGGAAAATAATTTGGCAGTTTTTGGTTAGATTAAACATACATTTACCATACAACCCAGCAGTTGTACTCCTGGGCATTTATTCCAGAGAAATGAAAACTTACATCTACTCAAAACCTATAGCCTACTCAGTTGTTCATAGCAGCTTTGTTGTATTCCCAAACTGGAAACAACCAGTTTTCCTTAATTGGTGAATGGTTACTGTGGTATTCCGTACCACGGAATATTATTCAGCAATAAATAGGAATGAACCTATTTGATTCAAATAACAACTTGGATGGATCTAAAGGATGCTGTGCTGAGTGAAAAAAAGCAATCTCAAAGTATCACATGCTGTATGATTTTACTTATAAAACATCCTCAAAATGACAAAATTGTACACATTGGTTGGGAAGAATTGAGGGCAGGGAAGGAGAATATAAAGGGGCAGCAGCAGAACAGTCTTGTGGTGGTGGAACAGTTCTGTATCTTGAGGTGGTAGTTACAGAGATCTGCACATGTGAGAAAAATGATACAGAACACCATGCACATGGTGGATCTGGGTATGATACTGTACTGTGTTGTTTATGACATAACTATTAGTGGTAACTGAGTAAAGGGCGTATGAGACTTCTCCGTACTACATTTGCTTCCTGTGAATCTTACTTAAAAATAAAAATTTTTAACAAAACTACTTGAGTACCTATAATACTGGAAATTTTACTTGAGCTCTTATATAATGTCTAATGACAATTCTACAAATTGTAGGCATTCTGTCCATTTAACAGAAGAGACTCGAGACTCCCATTGATTTTTTTTCTGAAGTCAGATGCATCTCCTAGGGTCAAGAAAATATGGTAAACGCCCCAATTACATAACTGGTAAAGAACTAACAACAAGATTTAAACCTAACTCTGCCAAAGTCCAAAGACCATATCCTTTGTATTACTCTAGACTGCCTCTTCTAAAGTACTTTTTGTCTTGGAATTGAGTGAAAGTAGAATTTCATGAGAGAAGTGAGGGGAGTGTTCATTTATATTACTGATAATTTGTTTTATTTGCTTAATAATTTGAGGATTGTATGTGAGATATGTAATAAACGATGCAGAAACAAGTGATATGTTGATATAGAAATGAGACATACGGGCTTTTAAGTTGTTCAGAATTTAGTAGAAGGGACAGGGAAATAAATGATTTTAATGCATCTTAAAAATATTGAAATAAACTTATATAAGAGGCTTTATGGGCACACATACTGGAAAGGAGAAGCATTTAACAGCTCCTGGTGCAATGGGAAGTTAACAGACATTTTTAGTGTGCTTTTGTTGCTGAGAAATATGGCATAGGAAAAGCCACGAACAAAGATGAAAAATATAACTTGAAGTTTATCTGTTTGTTTCACATCCTATAGCTTGTTTGTTTTAAAAGAAAGTAGCTGAAATAATAAGGGTAGGGTAAAATAAGGAAACAATGAAAGCCTGGGATGACAGTAACAAATAATTGTACATAGTTTCTGTGCATGTTGCCAGAGGTGGGCTTTAGATTTGGCTTTAGAATTTCTAGAGACAAAGGCAAATAGAAATATTAGTTAAATAATTAATGATTGTTAGGGTAAGAACAAACCAGGTATCCAAAAAAGGCACGTATTTTCCTGAAATTGAAGCCTAAGCAGGGTTTACTTGAGGATTCTTATAAAGAGGGTTCTGTGACAACACTTCAAGTGTGTACATTTCAATAACTCCTCTGAAATGAATTTTTAAATGAATTTAATGAGATTGTTTTTTATGGTGTGTCTGGTGGTGCAAAGTTAGGTTGGACAGGTAAGTCGAGTTGGACCATAAATGGCATTTTAAAATTTTATTCTCAATGCCATAAGGCAACATAAGGTTATAGGAATGACCTCAAATTTGCATTTTCAAAGAATTTTTGCGAGTAGATGGGAGAAGGCCAAAAGAGAAGAAGAGAGTAGGAGATACTAGATTAAACTAATGATTTTAATTATGCCTCTTGGTGTGCTGTTTACTGGGTACAATAAATGGCATTGTGGCATATTTAGTTAAAATTAATTCATGACTTTTAGGATTTTTTATGTAGCGACAACTTAGAAGGTTTTTTTGAAGACAACTTTGTTGATTTTAATGGTTTGGAAGACGATACCTCTATAGCTGTTTGAAAAGGGCAGCCTCGGGGCATAAGAGGTGAGGGATTTAGCAATTTCAGATGCTCCTTACGGACTGAAACTTCTATAGTGTTTTGTTTGTTTGTTTGTTTGTTTTTAATGCATCTTTTACAGGGTACTAACAGTATCTTAGACACAATAGGTGCTCAATAAATATTTGTTAAATACACAATGAGAGACGAGTACTATGGAAAACAATTTGTACCATGACTTTAGCTCATAGTTATTTTTGTTATTGCACGTAACATATTGTATTTGTATTTCCTCAAGTAAACAAGAAATTCCCTGAGGACAGGTACTTAACCTATCTTTGTATCTTTGGAATTTAATATAGTTCCTGACATAAGCATTGTTCAATGGGTCTAATTTTTTTTCTTCCTTTAAAGGCATTTGGATACCTTTGTGATAGAAAAGGCCCTTTTCTTCATCCGTTGATGGTTTGATAGTGGGCTGGGAAGGAAAGCTGTGTTCCTCCACATTAGGCAGCAAATGCTTGATTGATTTGATATTTAGCTTAGTCAAGTAAGTTACTGGTACTTTTTATAAGGACTTTTTATAAAAGTTAATAATATACATATGTATATGTGTGTGTGTGTGTGTGTGTATATATATATATATA
>NW_016823353.1:92919-118398 GCF_001698545.2 Rhinopithecus bieti | reverse complement strand
TATATATATATATATACTTTTTTGTTGTTTGTTTAAGATAGAGTCTTGCTCTGTCACCCAGGCTGGAGTGCAGTGGTGGGATCTGGGCTCACTGCAATCTTTGCCTCCCAGGTTCAAGCAATTCTTGTACCTCAGCCTCCCAAGTAGCCGGGACTACAGGTACTTGCCACCATGCCTGGTTGATTTTTTTATTTTTAGGAGAGATGGGATTTCAACGTGTTGACCAGGCTGGTCTCAAACTCCTGACCTCAGGTGATCTGCCCATCTCAGCCTCCCAAAGTGCTGGGATTACAGGTGTGAGTCACCACGCCTGGCCTAAAAGAGTTAACATATTTTAATAACAATAATTAGAAATTTAATTATAAAGAACTCTTAAAGGTATTAAAATTAATTTCAAAACTATTATATTTTTTTATTGCAGATATAAATATTTGGCCATTTTCTAATAGATTGGCTAAAATAGTAATTAAGTTCTTTTAAAATAAACTATAAATTGTCTTGAAAGATATTGCTATAAAATTTAAAATTTTGTTTAATATATTTTTTCAAATGGGTAATACATTCACATGGTACAAAATTCAGAAGGCACAAAAAGGTATACAGTTAAGTTTCTTTGCCAGTCACATAGTTGCTCCCTTCCTGATTCCAGTCACATAGTTGCTCCCCAGAAAAAAGCTAAGGAATTATTTTAATGTGATTTTTTTTCTAATAATAACAGATTGAAGATCTCAAACAGACAAATCATGGCTTGGAAGAATATGTTAGGAAACTCTTGCATAGTAAGGAGGTGGTAAGCAGTCAAGTAGACGATTTAACCAGCCACAATGAGCATCTTTGTAAAGAATTGATTAAAATTGACCAACTAGCAGAGCAACTAGAAAAAGAGAAAAATTTTGTGGTGGATTCCGCCAACAAAGAACTTGAAGAAGCCAAGGTACCAGATTTACCACTGATCAGGATTTTAATTCTACTTTAAACATTATGTAATTTTTAAATGCAATGAAAAAAGTAGCATTCTCATTTCTATAATTTGGAAGCTTTTTAGATTTGACAGTATATTTAAATGTCTGTTCTAAGATTAAATTCTTTCTCACATTTTATTTCTTTTAACAAATTTTACTCAAAACATTTCATAGGTAATATGTAGTCATTGTAAAAAATTTCAAAGCAACAGGAATGTTCTGTGAACCAAATGTTGCTCCCACTTCCCAATTCCTCTCTCCTCTGCGGAGATATCTACAAACCAATAGATACATTTATATTCATTTATTTTCACACGTATAATTGATTTCAATACACTTTAAAAATGATTTTTACCAAACTAAAAATAGAACTGCCATGTGATCCAGCAACAACACAGCCGGGTATACATCCAAAAGAAAGGGAATCAGTATGTCACAGAGGTATCTGCACTTCCATGTTTATGGCAGCACTATTCACAATAGCCAAGATATGGAATCAATCTAGGTGTCCATTAACGGGTAAGTGGATAAAGAAAATGCAGTATGTATGCACAATAGAATGTCATTCAGCCATAAAGAAGAATAAAACTCTGTCATTTGCAGCAACATTAATGAGCCTGGAGGACATTATGTAAAGGGAAATAAGCCAGGCACAGAAAGACAAACACTGCATGTTCTCACTCATGTGGAATCTGAAAAAATCCATCTTATGGAGACAGAGCGTAGACTGATGGTTACCAGAGGCTAAAAGAATAGTGGGGAGGAGAGGATGAAAAGAGGCTGGTTAATTGGTACGAAAATACAGTTATAGAGAAGATATAAATTCTAGTGTTTGATGGCACAGTAGGGTGACTGTGTTTAACAATTTATTGCATATTTTAAAATATCTGAAAGAGAAGATTTGGAGTATTCCCAGGACAGAGAAACAATCGTTAAGGTGATGGATATCCCCATTACCCTGATTTGATCATTACACATTGATGCATGTATTAAAATATCACATGTACCCCATAAATATGTACCATTATTGTGTATCAATAAAAAGTCAATTTAAAACTTTTTTTTAAACTAAAATTTTAAAATTTGCCAATCTTTTTTTTTCTTACTGGTGTCTGACATTTGGTTCTTGTTCAGGAAGGTTTTTTTTTCACCTCAGGAACTAGAGATATACTTTCTAAAGTTTTCTTTTAATACTTCTTAGTAGTTTTCCTTCTTTTAATACTGCTGATTTCTTCTTCTAATATGAGGTAGGGTTGCCTAGTCCTTTCTTCACTGATTTGACTTATTATTTTAACAGATACTAAATTCTCAGATATCTGTGACTATGTTTCTGGACTATTTGTTTTCATTGATTCATTTGCCTTTTTCTGTGCCACCACCACCACGTTGTTTTAGTTACTGTAGCTTTATGATATTTTGATCAACATTTTATTTCTTGATTGAGTACTCTGCCGTGAAATTTAGAAACTAGAGATTAAACGTAATTATAAAATGGCAGTTTCACTTCTCCATTGCTGCCTAATGGCTGATAAGCAAGATAGAGCATATTTGAAGTTCAAAAAACAACCTGTTGAATTTTTAAGTGATAGCGTGTGAACACGCTTATTTGTCTTGATTTTATTAATCACCAAATTAGTAAATTGTGTCTGTAAACAAAGTAATTTCCCAAAGCTAATTGTTATTACGTGTTATTTCTTAAACATTCTTTTAATGTAACAGGACTCCTATAGCAAATAATAAAGCAATTAAATAAATTATCAGGTGAAACATTATTGAAGTCACTGTTACAGTAATTTAAATATGAGTCCAATTGATGAACTCTAGGATTGTATGTATTTTTATGCAGTAACCTCTCATTGAGACTGCTTAATGGATGAGTTTAAATTAGTGGAAAGTCAAATAATGCAACTTTTTTGTTGTTGAGATAGAGTTTCCATTTGTCACCCAGGCTGGAGTGCAGTGGCACGGTCTCGGCTCACTGCGACCTCCACCTCCTGGGTTCAAGCGATTTTCTGCCTCAGTCTCCTGAGTAGCTGTGATTACAGGTGCCCACCACCATGCCCATCTAATTTTCATATTTTTAGTAGAGGTAGGGTTTCAGCATGTTGGCCAGGCTGTCTTGAACTCCTGACCTGAAGTGATCTGCCTACCTTGGCCTTCCACAGTGTTGGGATTACAGGCATGAGCCACGTCACGTGGTCATAATAGTGCAATGTTTAAATACATGAGTTTATTACTTTAAGGATACAGTCTTCTCAAACCATATTGTCTGGAACAGGTCCTTAGAACTACTTGAAATACTAGATAAGAATGATTTGTTTTTAACTTTTGAATTATTTATCTTCAAATGGATGCTGTTAAAGTATTTGAAGTATAGTTAAAAGTAGCTTGAATATTTTGAACTTTTTTTTTTTTTTTTTTTTTGAGACGGAGTCTCCCGCTGTCGCCCAGGCTGGAGTGCAGTGGCCGGATCTCGGCTCACTGCAAGCTCCGCCTCCCGGGTTTACGCCATTCTCCTGCCTCAGCCTCCGGAGTAGCTGGGACTACAGGCGCCCGCCACCTTGCCCGGCTAGTTATTTTGTATTTTTTAGTTTCACTGAGTTAGCCAGGATGGTCTCGATCTCCGGACCTCGTGATCCACCCTTCTTGGCCTCCCAAAGTGCTGGGATTACAGGCTTGAGCCACCGTGCCGGCCTAAACATTTTTCAATACACTTTTGTTTGTATTGTTACTTTAAAAAGTTTTTTAACTAATTTTTTTAATGCCACTTCAGGTGGAATGTATTGTAACTTTTTTTAAAGGCACATTCACAGTGTAATGGTAAATTGATTTCCATCTGTCTTAATTATAAAAATTATCAAAATTGGGCCAGGCATGATGGCTTATGCCTGTAATCCCAGCACTTTGGGAGGCCGAGGCAGGTGGATCGCTTGAGGCCAGGAGTTTGAGACCAGCCTGGTGAACATGATGAAACCCCATCTCTACTAAAATGCAAAAAAATAGCCAGGCATGGTGTCATATGCCTGTAATCCCAGCTACTTGGGAGGCTGAGGCACAAGAATAGCTTGAGCCTGAGAGTCAGAGGTTGCAGTGAGCCAAGATCGCGTCATACTCTAGCCTGGGCAAAAGAATGAGACTCTGTCTCAAAAAAAAAAAAAAAAAAATTGTCAGAAGTGCAGAGTGTAATTATGTCTTCCTTGTTTTTGTCTTCAAATTGAAAATTAACTGTACTCCTTCCCAGACTGCGGGAAACCAAATTGACTGAATTCCAACAATGAGAATGCCCTGTTTAGAAGTCATCATTTTTAAAGGGTGGTTAGGGTTTATGTTCTAGAGAGAGTAAGTACTATGTCAGGGTGAATTTTCTGCTATCAAAAGGAAGAATTTTTGGAATGGAAAACATCTAAAATATAAGAGCTAAGATTTACCTAAAACTGTAAGTATTAACTTTACAGGTGAAATTTTGCCTGGCTTGACAAACAGTATTTCTAGGAAATAGATGTCCCTAAATTGTGGAATGTTGGGTGTATTTGAGGATTGGAAAGCTATTGGGTGAAAAAGAGGTAAGCAGCAGTCTTAGAGTAGAGATACCGTTGCTGACACAGGGAAAACATCAGGAACTTTATAATATAGAGAGAACAAAATGGAAATAGGCCTTTGGGTTGGTAGAATGCCCTGAAATGAGGAAGTCACCAACCTCAGTAAGTGAATGTCCCCAAGTAGAATGGGGATTAGAAAGATGCAAAACCAACACTGGGGATATGAACTCCAGTGTGTGTTGTCATCATCCTAAGACATTAGATGTGCACTTTAGGTTTATATTTATGGGGGAGAGATTCCTTGCCTATTTGTGGGGTAGCACTTGAAATGAGATTTCTAATTTGATTGCTGAGAAAGAATGTTTGGGTTTCTAGTGTTTGAGATTATACTCTGGGTATGTGGAGGTAGAGTCTGAAGCTAAAGCTACTGTTAGTTTGTCTGGAATTGAGATAATATTAAATGTATTCACTAGGAACTAATTACTTTTAGTCTTATTTTTAAAGGTCAACAGTAACTTCTTCCATGATTTACTTCATTAAAATATTTTCATATTAACTATTGGCTATTGCTATGTAATAAATTACTTTGAAATCTTAATGCCTTCAAACAACAAATATTGATACCTCACAGGTTCTTGGGTTGGGAGTTCAAGAGTGGCTTAGTTGGGTTGTTCTGGTTCAGTGTTTCTCAGAAAATTGTAATCAAGATGATGGCCAGGGCTGGTGGTTTACACCTGTAATTCCAGCACTTTGGGAGGCCAAGGCAGGCAGATCACTTCAGGTCAGGAGTTTAAGACCAGCCTGGCCAATATGATGAAACCCCATCTCTACTAAAAATACAGAAAACTAGCCGGGCATGGTGGTGGGCGCCTGTAATCCCAGCTACCCAGGAGGCTGAGGCCAGAGAATTGCTTTATCCTGGGAGGCAGAGGTTGCAGTAAGCCGAGATCACACCACTGTGCTCCAGCCTGGATGACAAAGCGAGACTCGATCTCAGAAAACAACAAAAAAAAGATGACTGCCACAGTCATGGCTTGACTGCTACTGGAGGATTTCCTTCTAAGATGGCTCACTCAGATGGCTTTTGGCTATTGGCAGGAGGCCTGTTCCTTGCCAGGTGGACCTCTCTCTAGGATTGCTTCATGTATTCTTTGTGGAAGCTTGTTCTCTCTCCACCTTTCCCTTTCCCTCAGCCAACAATCCAAGAGATAATAAGGAGGATCTGCAGGGCTTAGTATGACCCAGTCTCAAAAGTTATATCTCATCACTTCCTCCATATTCTCATCTTTAAAAGTGAGTCACGAAGTATAACCCACACTCTAGGGGAGGGAAGTTAAGCTCCAGCTATTGAAGGAAGGAGTATTAGAATTTGTGGACATACATTAAAACCACCTCAACTATATGCCTTTGTTTATTCTCTCATCTTGAGTTGTTTATCATTCATGTGTTAACACGGTGTTTACTAGATAATTGAACATGATACTTTGAAATGTGAAGCAGAATTACAATTTTACCATTATTTCTTCCTACAATGTATATTTTTAATTGACATAGGGGCTATATTATTGGACTGGATCTCTGATAGTCCTTGTCCTTGTTACTTCTGTAGGTGATTCACTAAAAAGTATTTCAGAGCCCGCTGTGTGGAAGACATTGTGTAAAGTCTTTGTTCGTCCACAAAGGGTGGGGTGGGGGACAAACAAAGACTTTACACAATGTCTTCCACACAGCGGGCTCTGAAATACCTACCCCCCAATTCCCTGCACACACTCCCTGTCTTTCTCCCTCGCTTTATTTTTCCCTGTAGCACTTGGCTGTTCCTTTCCCCTTCCCTCACTAGGCTCCAGCCATGCCGGTCTCCACACTTAGAACCAACCAGACGTTCTTTTGCCTTAGGATCTTTGTTAGAGCTGTAAGTTTTGCCTACAATGTGTTTTGCCCAGATTTTCACATGTTTGACTTCCTTTCCTCTGAAGTTTTTGGTGAAAGGTCACCTTTCAATGAGGACTTCCTGATCACCCTATTTAAAATTCCAACCTGTTCCTCCATAAATGTTCCCAGTATCCTTAACTCTACTCTTCTTTTTCTAGTATATTATATAATTTATTTTTTAGGTTTTTTATTGTCTGTTCTAGCTGGAATGTAGGATCCACAAAGGGAGAAATTTTTGTCTCTCTTGTTTACTTAACTCAAGTGCCTAGAACATGATTGCTCCTTGTATTATTTTTTGAGAGATGCAATCACTAACATATTTTGACTATTATCTTTTGTTTTTCTTTTTTTGGCCAGAATGTATGCTCTATGAGGGCAGAGATTTTTGCCTTTTTTACTCATTACTTTACCCAGCACATAACACAATGGCAGGCATGTAGTAAGCATTCATTAATTGTTAAGTAAGTGAAAACACTGGGTTAGCAGTTTTTCATTTGGGCCAGTTATTTTGTTTGTCAGAGTGGAATCAACATTTTTTTTAATCATTGTAAAATTAATGCAGGTTTATTATACCAAATTTTAGTCCATATAGAAAAGTAAATGAAGAAAATAACATCTACCATAATCATACCTTGTTATACCTAGACACAATCTTCAGCTTATGTATTATTGGTTATGTTTATTTGTAGGATGTCTGCATATAAATTTATTTTTTATGAGAATGTGTCATGCTAGATACTCTTGCAGAGTGAATTTTATACTTAATGTGGAAATCTTAACACATTCAAAGTAGACCTGTATCATTTTAGTGTCTACTTAGTAGTAGACACTAAAACATTGAAAATTGTCTATTCAAGACTATACATAAGGTTATCCAAACTGTATGTAATTATGTTCTATTTCTAAGTATTTTACTTGTGAGAAAAATGTTCCAAATAATAGCACCCCTTAATATTTCATAAACTTAAAATATGACTGCCAGAAAAATCGTAGAAGAGAACGTTGGTCTAAAGAACAAATGAAGTATGGTAATTCCAGAGAATTCGAATTTAAAATGTAGTAGGCAAGATCAGGATGCAGTTTAGAATAATGAGGGAAAGGTTGATGAATTGCAAAATACATTAAGCAAATATGCTATTAGCAAAGAGCTTTACTGCTTTGCATAAAAACTTAGTCACTGTCTTGTAGGAACATACAGTGTAGTCATATGCTAAATACATGACTATAGATTCCTATCTTATAAGACTGGGTATGTTCACTGTCATAAATTGATACAAAAAGTATTTTGTGTGTTGAATTGAACTAAGCAATTGAGTTCAGAAGAGAAAGCAATCTTTTCTGAATGGGATAATTTGGGTCAACTTATTTTATTCTAGTCATCCTTTTATTGCTTTCCTATTATCTTCAGAATTATAATTAGTACTAATATTTTGTTCCAGTTTATGGGGAATAATTTGGTAAAATATAATCAATTAACATTTTATACAGAACATTAGGTAATTGAAGGGAATTGTTATTTCATCCTGGGTAAATCATCTTTTATCATTGAAGGTCGCTAAACAGAGGTTATTTCTTCTTTAAAATATTCACTGTCTTCATGTTTTTTTTTTAAGTGACTTCCTTTTTTTGATGTTCTTTTCCAATTATGTTTAAACATCTTATAATAGAAATACATATATATACGTCTTTACTTTTTTCTATCAGATTCGACTCATTTGCCAAGCAAAATAATATTATCGTATTGGAAGATACAATAAAAAGGCTTAAATCTGTAGTACCATTTTTGCATAAATACTGTGTTAAGGATCCGTTTTTAATTGGTTAACTAAACTATATAAATCATATCATTTGGCTCTCATGCGTTTTGTGAGGAATAAAATAGGTTGTTTTCTAAAATACTGCACCGGCGGCGCTGCTAGGCGACACAGGGGAGCCCCTATCTGTAAGCAGCGACTTTTTTTTGGCTTCTTTTCATCACTACTCCTTTCTTTCCTAGAGGCAAAGAAACAACTTTTGGTTTGGTTTTGTTAATCGTCCTTATCTGTTAATTGATTTAAAAATGGTGACTGACTAATCTTCTCAAAATATAAAGTGTGTTTGTTTACACATTAACTGTTTATCCCCTTAATAATAAATATTTTAAGCCATAAATTTTGTTACATAATCCCAAGCAATGTTTTATTTGTCTAACAATGGGAAATGAAAACTGCTCTGTTTAAAACATTTTAATGTTATTTAAAATATTTAAAACCGTCTATCTGAAAGTATATTTATAATTTTCTTCCAATAAAGTATTGTTAAATAAATGTTGTCAAAGAAGTGTTTCTACATATATTGAAGTGAATGCAAATTCATGGGAATGCTTACAAGTATGGAATATCCAGCATTCAGTTACTGTATTCACTCATTGAACAATATTGGACAAAACTTTGATGCTATAACAGATGCTTTAATAGTAGCATATGTTTTTCTTTCTTTTTTTTTTTTTGAGATGGAGTCTTGCTTTGTTGCCCAGGCTGGAGTGCAATGGCACAATCTTGGCTCACCACAACTTCTGCCTCCTGGGTTCAAGCGATTCTTCTGCCTCAGCCTCCCAAGTAGCTGTGACCACAGGCGCGCGCCACCATGCCTGGCTAATTTTTTTGTGTTTTTAGTAGAGATGGGATTTCACCATCTCTACTAAGGATGGTCTCAAACTCCTGACCTCATGATCTGCCCGCCTCGGCCTCCCAAGGTGCTGGGATTACAGGTGTGAGCCACCATGCCCAGCCTAGTAGCGTATGTTTTTCTAAAGTAAATCCATGCCATTTCTAGGATGTGTGCTAGGTCTGTGGACATTTCTGGCCTCTCTAAAATTTCTTTACCATTTTTTCTCCAAAATTATTGAGCAAATTTAAGGATACTTTCATTTAAAACGTAGCATACCCAGAAATGCTGGAAAAGAAAGATATCTAACTGCTTTTTAAAAATTATTGATATATGATTTTTTAAACGTTCTATTTAAAAAAATACCAAATTAAATGTTTTTAAGGATCCTGTTTGTTTTCAATTTCACTTAGAAAATGATGCTATCGTTTAGCTTGAAATAATGGCCTAATTTTTTCCTCCTTGGCAAGATAATTTTAGATACTGAAAAAGCACAAAATAAATCTCCTTCTAGACTTGATTCCTTTGTCAAGACTTTGGAAGCAGACAGAGATTACTATAAGAGTGAAGCTCAACATTTGAGAAAGATGATGAGAAGTAGGTCTAAAAGTCCAAGACGCCCATCACCAACTGCCCGGGTAGGTTTTATAAACTTATAAATATTTTGAAGTTTGTTAACCCAGACACTGGCTTTTATTCTTTGTTTTACCTAATTTGGAAATGATTTGTTTTGATTTGGTGTGAATTGCTATATCAAAGGGGTTGAGAGACAGAGGTCTCTTTGATGGCATAGTAGACTGCTGATATTGGTTCTGTATCCTCAGCATAAGTAGCACTTGGGAGGTAATCAGACAAATGTGGAATAATTTGGAACGAAGCTGTTCTAAAAAGACGTGGTTTTTAAACTTATTTTTTATAATTTCCTTTCATTATGTAGTCTTGTTTTCCTAAATGGAAATTGGTCACTGCCATCAGTAGCACCTTTCTATCAGTACTATATATCAAAGAAGAATTTCAAATTCCTTACATAATTACAGGGTGCAAACTGTGATGTAGAACTTTTGAAGACAACAACAAGAGATCGTGAAGAACTTAAATGCATGCTGGAAAAATATGAGCGCCATTTGGCAGAAATTCAGGGTAATGTCAAGGTTCTTACATCTGAGAGAGACAAGACCTTCCTTCTTTATGAACAGGTAAACTTATAAAAAAACAAATTATGTAAGCGATAACATTGAATTCTAGAGGTATGTAATTCTTCTTTGAGATCTATGAGACTGCTTAAACCTGCAAATCAAATTAATCTAACATTTGGGGATTACATATGTTTTTAAGATATTCTTAATGAAATGTAATACATTTCCAATATAGTAGGTATGTGAGTACACACATATGTTATCCCCATAGCCAAAAAAAGATCATACGCATGCATAAAAATAGTCTTTTTTTGGAATAAGATATGGAGAAACCGTTAAAAGATAAGGTGTTGTGAGTTCAAGGTAAAAAGATCAAATCCTGACCTTTTCACCTTGAGCTTGCCATACCTTACCGCATCACTTTGGGAACTTTTATGTAATTTGCTTAATTTTAGAGAATAGAAGAAGTATGTAGTTTACCTCTGCTTTCTAGCTTAAAATTGCATAGCTTTTATTAATCAAATAACTACCCAGTAAGTATTAAATCCTATAAATTACCCATATAACTTCTTTTAAAAGTATCACAAATTTTTAACAAATTATAGCTATTATATGTAGGGTTCTAGGCTCACTACTCTAAGGGATGGAAAAATGATAAGATGCTGACCATGTTCTCCTATAAATTTACAGTCTAGTTAGGGAGACAAAGTATATTGTATTTATTGACTTTTATTACTATAAGTGGTCTAGAAGATATTATAAGAAACAAAAGAATTGGGCATTTTTAGGTATAGTGATCAAGGAAATCTTTGTTAAAAGTTATGAAGTGTGAGCCCTGAAAAATGAATGGAGTTTCTATTACGCTGAAAGGAACTAGAAGGAACATTCCAGACTAAAGGAATGGTATGAGGCAAAGGATAAAGGTAGGAAAATCAGCAGATAAATAAATTGGTTTAAGACTAGAATAGAGGATGTGTGTCAGTGGAGAAGGCAGAGAGCTAAGACTTGAAAGGTAGATTACACTAGAGCAGGACTCAATATACTTTTTCTGTAAGGCCCAGACAAAAAATATCTTCTGCTTTGCAAGCCATGTGGTCTCTGTTGTAACTAATCAGCCCTATAGTTGTAGGGTGAAAGCAGCTTTGGACAATACATAAATGAATAATTTTGACTGTATTACAATAAAACTTTATAGATACTGAAATTTGAATTTCACATTATTTTTACTTGTTTTAAAATATTCTTTTGATATTTTCCCTAGTCATTTAAAAATGCAAAAATATTTCTCCACTTACAGACCTACAGGAGGCAGGCTAGATGTGGCCTTTGAGTTATATATAGTTGGCTGACTTCTGGACCAAATGGTACAGGCTGTTCAATGGGCCTTATATGGGGTTTATATTTTGCTTTATAAGCAACAATCTTTTTTTTTTTTTTTGAGGCGGAGTCTTGCTCTGTCGCCTGGGCTGGAGTGCAGTGGCCGGATCTCAGCTCACTGCAAGCTCCGCCTCCCGGGTTCACGTCATTCTCCTGCCTCAGCCTCCGGAGTAGCTGGGACCACAGGCGCCCGCCACCTCGCCCGGCTAGTTTTTTTGTATTTTAGTAGAGACAGGGTTTCACCGTGTTAGCCAGGATGGTCTCGATCTCCTGACCTCGTGATCCGCCCATCTCGGCCTCCCAAAGTGCTGGGATTACAGGCTTGAGCCACCGCGCCCGGCCTAATCTTTTCTTTTTTTAAGGCAGGCAAAATATGACCAAAGTAGCATTTTACAATTTAAAAACTTTAACCTTATGGCAAATTTTTATTTTTCACATCATCTTTCTATATCGTCTTCTTATGTAACAATTTCTCCTTTGAGAGAATTGGAGGAGGGAGAGACCAGGGACTCCTCCTTAGAAGGCTGTTACAGTAGTGCACATATAAGGCATTAAGGGACTAACAAGGGTGTTTCAGTGGAAATAAATGTAGGGACAGATGCAAAAGACCTTGTGAAGGAAGATTTGACATTATTTGATCTTAGGAAGAAGGAGGGTTACATGACAGTGACTAAAATTCTGTCTTGAATGACTCAGCAATATGGTAATAAAATAAATAGGAGAGTCTTTGGTGGTTTGAGGAAAAAGATGTGAGTTTGTTTTTAGACAGAGTAAGATGATGGTAGCACATTCAGGTTGTAATTGCCATCAGGCTGTAAGAACTGTGGGACTGGATTAGAGAGAGGCAAGAGTTAAATAGTTAGCTTTGGAAATCATCTGCTTAGCAGTGAGCTTCGTGCCTTCAGAGTGGATGAAGTCTCTGAATGAGAAAACTGTACGTAGAGGAGCAGAAAATTTAAGATACAGTATTCAAGAGGCAGAAGAGAACCTTTGAAAGAGACAAAGATGCAGAGAGCTAGGGAGGAACAATGTTATAAGGGAGGAAGGAATCTCAAGAAGAAGCATGTTTTAAACAGCAACAGACATCACTGAAATATCAAGGAGAATAGGAACTGAGAAAAGACCATTATATTTGGTTAGGTCTTTAGTTGAAATTCCACAGAGGGTGGGAAGGTGGGAGCCAGGTTATTCTGGGGTGGTAAAGTGGATGGTAAGGAACCATTGGCAATAGTTATAGACCATAGGACATTTTTTTTTTAATGTGTCGAAGGAAGAAGAGACATAGGATGGTAAATTGGTCAGTAGGATCAAGTGACAGGTTTTCAAGATAAGGGAGCACCGTTCATGACTGAAGGCAGGGGAGAAAGTGCCAGTGGAGAGGGCACTATTTAAGAGGAGAAGAAATAATTATAATTGAGTCAGGGAGATCTTAGAAGACACTTTAGGAGATGAGGTTTGGGGTTCTGGTGAAGGCTTAGCTATGGAAATTGGGAAATTATATATTTTCCTTTGGGGCTTGGAGACTGTCTGAATAGACAGTGATCAAAATCAAGAGGAAGGAAGATAAAGAGACGTGTGCAGCAAACTATGATATTAAATAATCTGCAGGTTTGGAATAGATTTAGGACCCAAGGATGGTTGAACAGATGTGCAGAGACTATGTTGGGTTATCAGTAAGGATTGGTAGGCCTTTCTGTCAGTGCAAAAGTAGCAGGACATAGGAATGGCATGTGCATTTATATTTAGGAAGACTGAAACACTATGATAATATTCATTAAACCAGTAGTCTGCCTAAATTGTGCTGAATTTAAATTTATACAAAATGAATAAATGGAGTATACCAAATGTATTTCCTAGCAAAACATTTTCTGTTGCAATGACTTCCTCCAAATTAATTTTATTGTAGACTTTTGACAAAGATGTTGTAACATGAACTTTATTTAAATATATCCATTTTCATTTATTTGTGTAAACTCATTTTAAAATAAAAGTGATACCATTACCCTGCTGCATGCATGTTGATGTAGTTTTGCATTTTAACTGGCTAGATGTAAGATTTTTTATGTTTATGTGTTCTAAACATAGAACATAAAGCTTGTTAAACCAAATTCTATGATTTAAATAATAGGCACAGGAAGAAATTGCCCGACTTCGACGAGAAATGATGAAAAGCTGTAAGAGTCCTAAATCAACCACGGCACATGCTATTCTCCGGCGCGTGGAGACTGAAAGAGACGTAGCCTTCACTGATTTACGAAGAATGACCACAGAACGAGATAGTTTGAGAGAGAGGCTGAAGGTTGGAAAGGATTTTATTTACGTGAACATAGGTGAAACACAAATGCAGGGATATTGAAATCACTTTATTTTGTTTTGCTTTTAATCAGATTGCTCAAGAGACAGCATTTAATGAGAAGGCTCACCTGGAACAAAGGATAGAGGAGCTGGAGTGTACAGTTCATAACGTAAAAAAAAAAAAAATGTCTTTTGGCTATAAACCCTCAATAACTTTCCCCTTTTCCCTTTTTCTGTGTTCAGAGAAGTTCTTTTATTTTCCTAAGATAGTGTTTATAGTCCTGAAATGCTTAAGGTATTTTATAGTGTAAATTGTCACTTTTTCACTTGCGTATTTCCTTCTAAAAATGTAAGTGTTTTTTGGTGGTAGATTGCAAAGTGTGTACTTCAAAAATATCACTAGGAATTCATTTTCAGGGATCTTATCCACTTTCTCATCTCCATATTTTGTTAAAGATAATATTGCCAGATGTAAAGAAAATGGTTTATTCTACCTAAGGAGTGGATAGGGTAGAGAAAATTTTGATGAAATAAAAATGATAAGCAAAGTATATTTAAACTGAGTTTAAATGTGAAACATCACCTTTTTCCTAATCAGATTTGACATGCTATGAATATATATTGATGATATTGTCACTATATTAACATAATTAAGGGAATTTAACTTTCTTTTTTTTTTTTTTTTTTTTTTCTGAGACGGAGTCTTGCTCTGCCGCCCCGGCTGGAGTGCAGTGGCCTGTTCTCAGCTCACTGCAAGCTCCGCCTCCCGGGTTTACGCTGTTCTCCTGCCTCAGCCTCCTGAGTAGCTGGGACTACGGGCGCCCGCCACCTCACCCGGCTATTCGGGGTTTCACCGTATTAGCCAGGATGGTCTGGATCTCCTGACCTCGTGATCTGCCTGTCTCGGCCTCCCAAAGTGCTGGGATTACAGGCTTGAGCCACCGTGCCCGGCCTAGGGAATTTAACTTTCTATTACCAAATATAATTGAAGATGTTTATAAATTCATCTGTATTGTTTTATTGTAATGAGTTAAAAATATTAGACAGGGGCTGGGCGTGGTGGCTCACGCCTGTAATCCCAGCACTTTGGGAGGCCAAGGCAGGTGGATCACCTAATGTCAGGAGTTTGAGACCAGCCTGACCAATATGGTGAAACCGTGTCTCTACTAAAAATATGAAAAGAAAATTAGCCAGGTGTGGTGGCATGCGCCTGTAGTCCCAGCTACTTGGGAGGCTGAGAGAGGAGAATTGCTTGCACCTGGGAGGTGGAGGTTGCAGTGAACCGAGATTGCACCACTGCACTCTAACCTGGGCGACAGAGCGAGACTCCATCTCAAAAAAAAAAAAATTACTAGACAGGAGAAAATAATTTTTATTTTCATAATTCTACATTATATTTGTAATTTGTTAATGTTGGGCAACAAATAAATTCTTTTGCAAATAGCATATTTATACTATAGTCAGATTGAACCAGATTGAAATATGTAGACTGATATATTGTGATAAGCTTTATAGAAAAGCTTTGCAGTGACTGCTTCTTGGTCCTACTTCAGAATACCTTATCTGTAAAACCTTTTACAGCAGTCAGGTCTAACGTGATAATCTCATCATGTCAGTCTTGCCACAAACCAGTTTGTGCAGAGGGAATATGTCCCTTCAGGAAGATTACTAAGGTGTTTTTAGTGATGGCAGTAACCTTGTCATTCTGCTTGTATAGCTTGATGATGAACGTATGGAGCAAATGTCAAATATGACTTTGATGAAGGAAACCATAAGCACTGTGGAAAAAGAAATGAAATCACTAGCAAGAAAGGCAATGGATACTGAAAGTGAACTTGGCAGACAAAAAGCAGAGAATAATTCTTTGAGGTAAACTAAATTACCTTTAAACAACCAACAGTTTACTATAACTATAGCTCTGCTTTTGATAGTGTATTTTATAATGAAAATTATTTGTTCATTTCTGAAAGGATGATTGAAAAGCAGTTGTAGGAACCTCGGCACACAGTGAACAATTTTCCTGAGCTCAATCACAGACTGGTAATGCCACACTTAACCAGGAATCACACTTCTAGTAATCTTACTTTACATTTGTTAAAAACTTCAACTTTTCATTGAAATAGCATTTACAAAGCTCTGCTGGGTACAAAATATATATGACTTTGATTGTTTAATTTACCTTTATAACTTTAAATTCTGTTCTGGGATATGAACAGTATAAGAAAACACAAAGCACAGGTTTGGCAGTTGCTTAGAAAAAGAGTGATTTAGAATATAATGAAAAGCAATAACAGAGACATAGGAGCATGTGGTGGAACATCTATTAAATGAATGCAAGTACTATACTGAGCCTTTCCTATATATTGGTGTGGTTGCTGAAGACATATCAATTGAAGCAGCCTACGGCAATAAGCTTGGGCGACGGGACGAATGAGTTTTTGAAGACCTCTGCATGAGTGGTTTTACTTTTAGTATCTGTTGATGTGAGAAACAGAGGTTCTACAGATTCAGTAAGGTTGAATTTCATTGCATCTATGAACACTGAAGCATAGTAATAGCTTAATATCTAGGTAATGGGTTGATCTATGCAGCAAACCACCATGGCACACGTTTACCTGTGTAACAAACCTGCACATCCTTTACATGTACCCCGGAACTTAAAATAAGAAAGAAAAATAGTAGTTCACACTCCTATTAATGCTGAGATTACAGGCATGAGCCGCTGGGCCTGGCCTTTCTTAACAAATTTTTAAGTGTATAATCTGATATTGTTAAATGTAAGAACAGTGTTGTAAAGCAGATCTCTATAGAGTTTTTCATATTGCGTAACTGAACCTCTGTATCCTCTGAACAGCACTCCCTATTTCCTCCTGCAGTCAGTCCCTGGCAACTACCATTTTACTTTCTGTTTCTGAGTTTAACCATTTCGAGACATCTTGTAAGTAGAGTATTGAGTAGTATTTGTCCTTCTCTGGTTGTCTTATTTCACTTAGCAGTATGTCAGTGTTTGTCCACGTTGTAGCATATGACAGAATTTCCTCCTTTCCTGAGGCTGAATCTTTAGTTCTTTAGCTTTTTGTTCCTTTCTCTCTCTCCCTCCTTTCATTTTTATAATTCTTTGTTAATGTTTGCTCTCTTGATGGTGTCCCACATATCCCATAGGCTTTCTTCATTTCTTTTTAATCTTTTTTCTTTTTTATCCTCTGGGTATTTTCAAATGACCTGCCTTCAAGTTTACAAATTATTTTTTTCTACTTCATCTAGTCTACTGTTGATGTTCTCCGAGAAAGCTTGTCTTGGGCTGGGTATGGGGGCTCACACCTGTAATCCCAGCACTTTGAAGGGCCAAAGCAGGAGGATTACTTGAGGCCAGGACTTTGAAATAAGCCTAGGCAACATAGCAAGGCCTTGTCTCTACAAAAATAAAAGTATCTTTTTATTAACAGATGTTATTTATGTAGTCAGATTTATTTATCTTTCCCATTTGATTTATGCTTTTATCCTTTTTTTTTGAGACAGAGTCTCACTCTCTCACCCAGGCTGGAGTGCAGTGACGTGATCTCGGCTCACTGCAAACTCTGCCTCCCGGGTTCACGCCATTCTCCTGCCTCAGCCTCCTGAGTAGCTGGGACTACAGGTGCCCACCACCGTGCCCAGCTAATTTTTTCTATTTTTAGTAGAGACGGGGTTTCATGGTGTTAGCCAGGATGGTCTCGATCTCCTGACCTTGTGATTCGCTCGCCTCGACCTCCCAAAGTGCGGGGATTATGGCGTGAGCCACCGCGCCCAGCCTAATTTATGCTTTTTTTTTTTTTTCTCAGTTATAGGAACATGAAGGTATGTTCCTATATTATCTTCATATTTATATCTGTAATTTACCAGGAGTGTATTTTTGTATATGTTGTGAGGCAGTGGGCAAGTTTTGTTTTATTTTGTTTTTTAACATATGATAACTCAATTTTCCCAGCAATATTTGTTGAAAAGATTGTCCTTTACCGCTCTGCAGAGATGTTTTTCTTATAAATAAATATCTATGTATGTGTGTATTTCTAGGGTCAGTAATCTGTTCCATTTGTCTTTTACATGGTTCTTGTACCATTACAAAACTTCCCTAATTACTGTAAAAGTGTTAAATCTATAAGAACAAATCTACCTTTTTATTCATCAAGAAAGTCTTGACTATTGCCGGCCCTTTGCATTTTCAATTTTATATAAATTTTAGAGTGAGCTGGTCAAAGTCCACCCCGAAAAGAAAACCCTATTAAGATTTTAATTGGCATTGAATTGAATAATAGATTAATTTTGAAATAATTTATTTTTATGTTATTTGAGTCTTCTGGGCTGCCATAAACATTGTATATCTCTCCATATATTTATATATTTTTCAGTTTTACTCTATAATGTTTCCTATTTTTTGTGTGTAGAGAGGTCTTACATTTATTTTGTTAAATTCATAGGTACTCAGTATTTTGAGATTATATTAATTGTTTTTAAAAATTGTGGCTGGTGTATAAAATAAATTGATTTTGTATTTTGGTGTGATATCCAACAGTCCTGCTAACTTTTCATTATTTTTAATAACCCATCTACGGAAGTTTTTTTTTCATTTGTGTATACAAAATCATGTTATCTGCAAGTACTCTTTTCCGGCCTCTCTAACTCTTACACATTTTATTTTTCTTGCCTTGTTATATGTGAATTACTTCTAATTAACTATTAAATATATTTCTTGTAGGTTTCTTGATAACTATGTAATATTAGATTTAAGAACATTTTCTTCTATTTTTATTTTGCCCAGATATTAAAAAATCATGCATCAATGTTGAAATTGATCTGATAATTTTTATTCATGTATTTAGATGGTCACATTATTTTTCTCCCTTATTCTGTTAAAATGTGAACTTACACTGATTAATTCTGTAATACTAAACCAACCTTACAGGGTAGAATAAATACGGATTGGTCACGCTGTATTATGCTTGTTACTTATTATTGGTCTAAGTTAATTAATATTGTGTTTTGTATATTTACATCTATTTTTGTAATTTAGATTGACTGATACTTTACCTTTCTTATGGCTTTTATTTTATTTTTTATTATTTTTGAGACAGAGTTTCGCTCTTGTTGCCCAGGCTAGAGTGCAATGGCGCGATCTTTGCTCACCACAAACTCCGCCTCCCGGGTTCAAGTGATTCTCCTGCCTCAGCCTCCCGACTAGCTGGGATTACAGGCATGTGCCACTGCACCAGCTAATTTTGTATTTTTAGTAGGGATGGGGGTTTCTCCATGTTGGTCAGGCTGGTCACGAACTCCCGACCTCAGGTGATCCGCCTGCCTCAGCCTCCCAAAGTGCTGGGATTATAGGCGTGAGCCATTGCGCCCTGCTGTCTCTTATGGCTTTTTTAAATCAGATTTTGATATCAAGGTAATATAAACTCATACTATAATACTTTTTTTTTTTTTTGAGACAGAGTCTTGCTCTGTTGCCCAGGCTGGAGTGCAATGGCCGGATCTCAGCTCACTGCAAGCTCCGCCTCCCGGGTTTACGCCATTCTCCTGCCTCAGCCTCCCGAGTAGCTGGGACTACAGGCGCCTGCCACCTCGCCCGGCTAGTTTTTCGTATTTTTTAAGTAGAGACAGGGTTTCACCGTGTTCGCCAGGATGGTCTCGATCTCCTGACCTCGTGATCCGCCTGTCTCGGCCTCCCAAAGTGCTGGGATTACAGGCTTGAGCCACCGCGCCCGGCCTATAATACTCTTTTTAATTCATTTTGTCTTCTGTCATTTTGTGGAACAGTTTGTATAAGATTGGAGTTGTAGAACTTTAACCAATAAAGTCATTTGGATCTCATCTTTTCTTTAAGGGAAGGTTTTATTTCATTTATTTATTAAAGAAATAATTTCTTCTTATATATAAGAAGTCAGTATATATATGTAAGCATTTTCATTTTGTCTAAATTTTAAAAGATATTTAGTATAATGTTATTTATAATATCCTGTGAACATTTTATGTATGTAGAGTCTGTAGTTATTTCCTGTTTTCTATTCTGGAATTGGTGATTTATTAGTTTTCTCCAAAGACCAACATTTTGCTTTGGTTTTGATCCTCTCTATTGTTTGTTTTTATTATTTCATAAACTTTTGTTCTTATTTTATTATTTCCTTTCTTCTATGTTCTTTAGATTTCTTTTTTTCTTGAATTTTCTTCAGATGAATGCTTACATTTTTACTTTTTAGGCCTTTTTTTCTAATAGAAACATGTAAAGCTTTAAATTATCCTCAAAATACTTCTTTAGGTATATTCTAAAAGTTTTGATATTTACTGTTTTCCGTATAAAAATTTTTTCTCCTTGGAGAGCTGTCAGTTTTTTCATTATATATTTTGATGGTATGTTATTGGGTGCATATGCATTTACAATTTTTCTTAGTAAGTGACTTTCTTTATCTCTACTCATGTTTCTTACCTCTTTGTGTGATATTAACATAGCAATACCAATATTCTTCCGGTATTCATTTTCATGAAAAATATTTTCTTTTGCTGTCAACCTTTCTTTCTTTTTTTTTTTTTTTTTGAGACAGAGTCTCGCTTTATCACCCAGGCTGGTGTGCAGGGGCCGGATCTCAGCTCACTGCAAGCTCCGCCTTCCGCGTTTACGCCATTCTCCTGCCTCAGCCTCCGAGTAGCTGGGACTACAGGCGCCCGCCACCACGCCTGGCTAGTTTTTTTTTTTTTTTTTTAGTAGAGACGGGATTTCACCGTGTTAGCCAGGATGGTCTCGATCTCCTGACCTCGTGATCCGCCCATCTCGGCCTCCCAAAGTGCTGGGATTACAGGCTTGAGCCACCGCGCCCAGCCTGCTGTCAACCTTTCAATGTCCTTGTGTTTTAGACATCTTTCATAAATAGCATGTGTTAAGTTTTTAGAATTTAATCTGACATCTTTTATATTTTAACTGGATCATTTGGTCCATTTGTATTTTATTATATCTTTGGGTTTAAATCTAATGTTTTATATACTTTCTGTTATTATCAATTATATGATTCTTGCCTTCTTTTGGATTGATGGGGTATTTAAAAATCATTTTATTGTTTTCTGTCAGCTTAAAAATCATTCTAGAAGTCATAAACTCATTTATTTTTCTTTTAGTGATTACCTGAGAATTGCAAGAACCTTAGAACAGTAACTCCATTTACCCATCTTAACTTCTGTACCATTTCAAGCCAAATGTTTTAATAACACATATACATATATGTGTGTATAAATATATATATATAAATTGAATAAAACACTTATTGTTGTTTGCTCAGTCAATATTTGTTTAGATTTACCTGTACATTTATTCCTTTTGTTGCCCTTGAGTGATCTGGAATCCTTTATTTTCTGTTAGAAAAATATCCTTTAGAATTTATTTTAGAATTTTGTCTGAATTTGAGTTTTTGGGGTCCTATATATATATTTTCAGATTCAGGTCATTAATGTGCAATAACATATGGTCAGTTTGATGAATGTAGACAATTGTATATAGCTGTGTAACCATACTTTAAAGAAGATTCAGAGCATTTCCTTCCCTCCAGATAGTTTCCTTTCTGCTTTCCAGTCAGTTCTCCTCGTCCCCATTGCCTGACACTTATTACCACAGGTAAATTTTGCTTGTATCTGAGTTTCTTAGAGGAAGTCCCCACTTTGCATGGTTTCTATATGCATTAATTTGGTTAGTAGGGTTAAGTAATATCAGTTCTCTACCAACATAGTTTCAGTTACCAGAGTAATTACTGTGAGTAATTGCATTAAGTACAAACTTACTGCTAGCTCTTTAATCTATAGATCCCTAAGAAAATAACAGATATAAATCATGACCAGTGACCAATCACATCACATCTTTTAAAGTCTGTGGGTGATTGATCAGTGACATGTTAATCAGTTTATGCTTAGATAGCAAAGTCTGTTGTTCTATTGCCTCCTTCCCAGTGACAAACATGTGACATTTTATAACACAGATAGCTGAAAGGGGGAATTGGCCATCAAAGATGAAAACGCAACAAAGAAACAAAAAGTTATAACACTGGAAGCAAAATTTGAGTCAAATGTAAAGGGAATTAAGGAAGAAGTAGCTGTCATCGAAGTGTTGACACTGCTGCCGTTAAAGAGATTCTAGATATACCTCCAGGGAAACTAATAAAGGCAACCTTATCAACATGAGTGAAGAAAGTGATTGTGACAAAAAGGATGAAGGCAGTCCAGTAGACGTGACATTGGCAAAAGCCATTATATTAAAAGAACTCTCCGAGATGTTTCATGCCGTTGAAAGCATAAAGGGTAAAACATGGAAGCGGATCCAAACGTGGAAAGGTGTATAACAATTTGCCAAGACATAAAAAACATGCTTGCTCTGTATTTTGTTTTGATGAGAGGTGGCAAGCACTGTTCAAACTACTCTTGATAAACTTTTTATAAAGAATAAATCATGTTAATTCTCAATGTATCTAATGTTTTAATTTACAACGTACTCAATACATACTAGTTTTTTAAATTTTGCTATACACTTATAAATGACAGTAACAAAGTTGTATTTTGACAAAAAATTTAAAAGTTATGGAAAAATAGTTTTTCTCATTGATTATTAAAGATTACTTTGCCTGGACGACTTGTACAGTCATTTTTGTGGTCCTGCATGGCTGTCAAAGTTGGGGCTGCCTACATACTTACTGATACAATATACTTTTTTTTTTGGCCAGGCACGGTGGCTCATTCCTGTAATCCCAGCACTTTGGGAGGCCCAGGCAGGTGGATCACCAGGTCAGGAGATTGAAACCAGCCTGGCCAACATGGTGAAACTCCGTCTCTACTAAAAATACAAAATTAGCTGGGCGTGGTGGCACATGCCTGTAATCCCAGCTACTCAGGAGGCTGAGGCAGGAGAATCGCTTGAACCAGGGAGTTGGAAGTTGCAGTGAGCCGAGATCACACCACTGTAGTATATATAGCCTGGTGACAGAGCCAGACTCTGTCTGAAAAAAAATATCTATCTATCTATCTATCTATAGATAGATATACTTTTTTATAAAGTATGTACTTTTTTGTATCTGGCTTGTTTCTTTCAATAGAATTTTTTAAGGAATTATCACTTATAAAAGTATTAATAGTACAATTTTAAAATATTTCTAATATGAACCTTTTCTTTTTTATTTTATTAAATTTCCATAGATTTTTGGGGAACAGATGGTGTTTGGTTCCATGAGTACATTCTTAAGTGATTTGTGAGATTTTGGTGCACCTAGAACCCGAGCAGTATACACTGTACCCAATTTGTAGTCTTTTATCCCTCACCCTCCTCCCACCCTTTCCCCTAAATCTCCAAAGTTCATTGTATCATTCTTATGCCTTTGCATCCTCATAGCTTAGCTCCCACTTATGAGTGAGAACGTAAGATGTTTGGTTTTCCATTCCTGAGTTACTTCCCTTAGAAGAATGATCTCCAGTTCCATCCAGGTTGCTGCAAATGCCATTATTTCATTCCTTTTTATGGCTGGATTGTATTCCATGGTATATATACCACAATTTCTTTATCCATTTATTGATTGATGGGCATTTGGGTTGGTTCCATATTTTTGAAATTGCTAATTGTGCTGCTATAAATATGTGTACAAGTATCTTTTTTGTATAATGACTTATTTTCTTCTGGGTACTCGGTAGTTGGATTGCTGGCTCAAATGGTGGTTTCACATTTAGTTCTTTAAGGAATCTCCACACTGTTTTCCATAGTGGTTGTACTAGTTTACATTCCCACCAGCAGTGTAAAAGTGGTGCCTTTCACCACATCCCCACCAACATCTGTTGTTTTTTTATTTTTTTGATTATGACCATTTCTTGCAGGAGTAAGGTGGTATCACGTTGTGTCTTTGATTTGCATTTCCGCAATCATTAGTGATGTTGAGCATTTTTAAATTTGTTTGTTGGCCATTTATATGTCTTCTTTTGAGAATTATCTGTTCATGTCCTTAGCCCACTTTTTGATGGTATTGTTTGTTTTTTATTGCTAATTTGTTTGAGTTCCATGTAGATTCTGGATATTAGTCCTTCGTCGGATGTATGGATTGTGAAGATTTTCTCCCACTCTGTGTGTTTTCTGTTTACTCTGCTGAGTGTTTCTTTTGCTGTGCAGAAAGTTTTTAGTTAAGTCCCACCTACTTACTATTTTTGTTCCATTTGCTTTTGGGTTCTGCCTAAGCCAGTGTCTAGAAGGGTTTTTTTTTAATGCTATCTTCTATACTTTTTATGGTTTCAGGTCTTAGATTTAAGTGCTTGATCCATCTTGAGTTGATTGTTGTATAAGGTGAGAGACGAGGATCCAGTTTCATTCTTCTACATGTGGCTTGCCAATTATCCCAGCACCATTTGTTGAATAAGGTGTCCTTTCCCCTACTTCATATTTTTGTTTGCTTTGTCAAAGATCAGTTGACTTTAAGAATTTGGCCCTATTTCTGGGTTCTTATTCTGTTCCATTCGTCTAAGTGCCTATTTTTATATCAGTACCATGCTTTTTTGATAACTGTAGCCTTGTAGTATAGTTCAAAGTTGGATAATGCAGTGCCTCCAGGTTTGTTCTTTTTGCTTAGTCTTGCTTTGGCTATGTGGGCTCTTTTTTGGTTCCATGTGAATTTTGGAATTGTCTTTTCTAGTTCTGTGAAGAAGGATGGTGTTATTTTGATGGGAATTGCATTGAATTTGTATATTGCTTTTGACAGTAGGTTCATTTTCACAGTATTGATTGTACCCATCCATGAGCATGGAACGTGTTTCCATTTGTTTGTGTCATCTATGATGTCTTTCAGCAGTGTTTTATAGTTTTCATTGTAGAGATCTTTCACCTCCTTGGTTAGGTATATTTCCCAAGTTTGTGTGTGTGTGTGTGTGTATGTGTGTGTGTGTGTGTGTTTGCAGCTATTATAATGGGTTGAGTTCTTGAATTGATTTTGCCCATGATTGCTGTTGGTGTATAGCAGTGCTACTGATTTGTGCACATTGCTTTTGTATCCTGAAACTTTTCTGAATTCATTTATCAGTTCTGGGAGCTTTTTGGAGGAGTCTTTAGGATTTTCTAGGTCTACAATCATATCATCAGCAAACAGCGACAGTTTGAATTCCTCTTTACTGATTTGGATGCCCTTTACTTCTCTTGTGTGATTGCTCTGGCTAGGACTTCCAGTACTATGTTGAATGGAAGTGGTGAGAGTGGGCATCCTTTTCTTCTTCCAGTTCTTAACAGGAATGCTTTCCATGTTTCCCGTTCAGTATTATGTTGGCTGTAGGTATGTCCATAGGTGGCTTTTATTACATTAAGGTATGTCCATTTTAGACTGATTTTGCTGAGGGATTTAATCATAAAGGGATGCTGGATTTTGTCAGATGCCTTTTCTGCAGCTATTGATATGATCATGTGATTTTTGTTTTTTATTCTGTTTATGTGATTTTTGTTTTTTATTCTGTTTAAGTGGTCTGTCACATTTATGGACTTGAGTATGTTAAACCTTCCTTGCCTCCCTGGTATGAAACCCACTTGATCATGGTGGATTATCTTTTTGATATGCTGTT
>NW_016823353.1:77722-92458 GCF_001698545.2 Rhinopithecus bieti | reverse complement strand
CAGGATGGTCTCGATCTCCTGACCTCGTGATCCGCCCGTCTCGGCCTCCCAAAGTGCTGGGATTACAGGCTTGAGCCACCGCGCCCGGCCTGTTAAGGATTTTTGCATCTATAGTCATCAGATATATTTGTCTATAGTTTCATTTTTTGTTATGTCCTTTCCTGGTTTTGGTATTTAGGGTGATGCTGGCTTCATAGAATGATTTAGGGAAAATTCCATTTTTATCTTGTAGAATAGTTTAGCATAGTAGTTTAGAATAGTAATACTTTAGAATAGTAGGATTGGTACCAATTCTTCTTTGAATGTCTGATAGAATTCAGCTGGTCCTTGACTTTTTTCTGTGGGCAATTTTTAAATTACTATTTCAATCCCACTGTTACCGGTCTGTTCAGGGTTTCTAATTCTTCCTGGTTTAAGCTAGGAGGGTTGTATATTTTCAGGAATTTATCCATCTCCTCTAGGTTTTCTAGTTTATGTGTGTAAAGGTGTTTGTAGTAGCCTTAAATGATCTTTTGTATTTCTGTGATGTCAGTTGTAATATCTCCCATTTCATTTCTGATTGAGCTTAGTTGTATCTTCTGTCTTCTTAGTTAAATCTTGCTAATGGTCTATCAATTTTACTTATCTTTTCAAAGAACTGGGTTTTTGGTTAATTTATTTTTGTGTTTTTTTGTTTGTTTCAGTTTCATTTAGTTTTGCTCTGATATTAATTATTTCTTTTCTTCTGCTGAGTTTGGGTTTGGTTTGTTCTTGTTTCTCTAGTTTCTTGAGGTGTGATCTTAGATAGTCTGTGCTCTTTCAGACTTTTTGATGTAGGCATTTAAAGCTATGAACTTTTCTCTTAGCACTGCCTTTGCTGTATCCCAGAGGTTTTGATAGGTTATGTTACTATTACTGTTCAAAGAATTTTTAAATTTCCCTCTTGATTTCATTGTTGACCCAATGATCATTCAGGAGCAGGTTATTTAATTTCCATGATTTGCATGGTTTTGAAGGTTCCTTTTGGAGTTGATTTCCAATTTTATTCAGTTGTGGTCAGAGACAGTGCTTGATATAATTTAAATTTTCTTAAATTTATTGACACTTGTTTGGTGGCCTACAATATGGTCTATATTGAAGAACATTCCATGTGCTGATGAATAGAGTGTATATTCTATGGTTGTTGGGTGGAATGTTCTGTAAATATCTGTTAAGTCCATTTGTTCTAGGGTATAGTTTAAATCCATTGTTTCTTTGTTGACTTTCTGTCTTGATGTCCTGTCAAGTGCTGTCATTGGAGTATTGAAGTCCCCCACTATTATTGTGCTTCTATGCCAATTTTTAGGTTTAGTAATAATTGTTCTATATTTAAGATTGTGATACCTTCCTGTTGGACAAGGCCTTTTATCATTATATAATGTCCTTCTTTGTCTTTTTCAACTGCTGTTGTTTTCAAGTTTGCTTTGTCTGATATAAGAATAGCTACTCCTGCTTGCTTTTGGGGTCTATTTGCATGAAATGCCTTTTTCCACCCCTTTACCTTAAGTTTATGTGAATTCTTATGTGTTAGGTGAGTCTCTTGAAAGCAGCAGATACGTGTTCAGTGAATTATCAATTCTGCCATTTTGCATCTTTTAAGTGGAGCATTTAGGCCATTTACATTCAATGTTAGTATTGAGATGTGACATACTATTCTATTCCTCGTGCTATTTGCTGCCTGAATACTTTGGTATTTACGTATGTATGTATGTATGTATGTAGGTATGTATGTGTTGTTGTATAGGTCCTGGGAGATTTATTCTTTAAGGAGGTTCTGTTTGATGTATATTGAGGATTTGTTTCAAGATATAGAGCTCGTTTTTTGCAGTTCTTTGTAGTGCTGGCTTAGTAGTGGTGTATTCTCTCTGCATTTGCTTGTCTGAAAAAAACTATCTTTCCTTCATTTATGAAGCATAGTTTCACTGGATACAAAATTATTGGCTGACAGTTGTTTTGTTTAAGGAGGCTGAAGATAGAACAACAATTCCTTCTAGCTAGTAGGGTTTCTGCTGAGAAATTTGCTGTTAATCTGAGAGATTTTCCTTCATAGGTTAGCTCATGCTTTTGCCCCACAGCTCTTAATATTCTTTTCTTTGTCTTTCCTTTAGATATCTTGATGACTTTGTGCCTAGGTGATGATCTTTTTGTGATGAATTTCCCAGGTGTTCTTTGAGCTTCTTGTATTTGGATGTCTAGGTCTCTAACAAGGCCAGGGAAGTTTTCCTCGATTATTTCCCCAAATACGTTTTCCATACTTTTAGATTTCTCTTCTTCCTCAGGAATGCCAATTATTTTTAGGTTTGGGTGTTTAACATAATCCAAAACTTCTTGGAAGCTTTGTTCATTTTTTTTTTTAATCTTTTTTATTTGTCTTTGTTAGATTGGGTTATTTTGAAAATCTTGTCTTCAGGCTCCAAAGTTTTTCCTTCTACTTGTTTGATTCTATTGCTGAGACTTTCCAGTGCATTTTGTGTTTCTGTAAGTGCGTCCTTGATTTCCAGAAGTTGTGAGTGTTTTTTATTTATATTACCTATTTCACTGAAGATTTCTTCCCTCATATCTTGTATCATTTTTTTGATTTCATTAAATTAGACTTTGTCTTTTTCTGATGCCTCCTTGATTAGCTTAGTAACTGACCTTCTGAATTCTTTTTCTGGCAAATCAGGGATTTCTTCTTGGTTTGGATCCATTGCTGGCGAGCTAGTGTGATTTTTTATTTTTTGAGGGTGTTACAGAACCTTGTTTCGTCCTATTACCAGAATTGTTTCTCTAGTTCCTTCCCATTTGGGTGGGCTCTGTCAGAGGAAGATCGGGGCTCAGGGGCTGCTGTTCCGATTCTTTTGTCCCATGGGGTGCTCCCTTGATGTAGTACTTTCCCTCTGTTCCTAGAGGGATGTGGCTTCCTGACAGCCGAACTGGAGTGATTGTTATTTCTCTTCTGTATCTAGCCACCCAGTGGGTCTACCAGGTTCTGGGCTGGTACTGGGGGGTGTCTGTACAGAGTCCTGTGATATGAACCATCTTCTGGTCTCTCAGCCGTGGATAGCAGCACCTGCTCTGATGGAGGTAGCAGGAGAGTGAAATGGACTCTGTGAGGGTCCTTAGTTGTATTATTGTTGTTTACTGTACTAGTTTTGTGCTGGTTGGCCTCCTGCCAGGAGGTGGCACTTTCAAGAAAGCATCAGCTGTGGTAGTATAGGGAGGAACAGGTGGTGAGTGGGGCCCCAGAACTCCCAAGAGAATATGACCTTTGTCTTCAGCTACCAGGGTGGATAGAGGAAGACCTTCGGGTGGGGGCAGGGTTAGTCGTGTCAGAGCTTAGATTCTTCTTGGGTGGGGCTTGCTACCACTGCTGTGGGGGATGGGAATGTGGTTCCCAGATCAACAGAGTTATGCTTCCAGGAGGATTATGGCTGTCTCTCCTGTGTCATGCAGGTCACTAGGCAAGTGGGGGAAACCAGCAGTTACAGGCCTTACCCAGCTCCCGTGAAACCCAAAAGGCCAATCTCACTCCCACCGTGCCTTTCCCACCAACAGCACCGGGTTTGTTTACAGGCAGTGGGCAAGCAGGGTTAAGAACTTGCCTCAGGCTACCAGCTTCCTGGCTGAGAAAGCAAGCAGGGCTTTCAGGTTTTGTGCCACCCCGCCTGCCCACATCTGCACTTGGGCTTCACCTCTTTCCCTGAGTTCTGTCCAAGAAACTTCACATTCGGTTGGAATTGTTACAAAATTCAGTTGGAAGTTTCCTTCTCCCTGTGGTCTTTTCCCAGTTCCTCTGGCAGCCCTCCCCAAGGACCCCTGTGAGACCATGTGTCAGAGACTGCTTCCCTGGGGACTGAGCTCTTCTCGCTGCTTACTCTACTCCTGTATTTCACTTGGCTGTCTAAATTATCTCAGCTCCAGGTAAGGTCAAATCCTTCTCCCATGATCTGGACCTTCAGTTTCCCTAGTGAAGGTGTGTGTTTGGGGGTGGATGATCCCCTTTTCCCACTTTCCCACTTTGGGCACTCCAGTTATTTGGGCTGTCTCTCAGGTCCTGCGGGAACAATCCCCTTCCTTCAAAGGGTCTGTGGATTCTCTCGGCTTTTCTAGTATGTTCCTGCAGTAGTTCTTGAAGCAAAAGTTCACGGTACGAGTCTCCACACACTGCTTTGTTTGTCTGAGTGAGAGCTTCAAATTAGTCCTGCCTCCTATCTGCCATTTTCTCCCCCACAATCCTTTTTTAAAATTGTGAAGTGGTAGTCCATAGTATAGATAAACCATATGCTTTTATTAATACTTTGTTGATAGATATTTGGATTAGTCACCCACTTTTAGAGTAAGACTGCTGTAAAATTTTGCATACGCCTTTTATGGGCATATGTTTTTATTCTCTTGAATAAATAGGAGTGGAATTATTGGGTTACATGGTAAGCATGCGTTTAATTTCATAAGGAATGATCAGTTTTCCACATGATTCTATGATTTTACTGTCCAGTAACAATGTATAATGCAGCCCTTTTAAATCAGGCCTCTCAGAGAGAATGAGAATTGAGTTCTAATTTGCTAAGATACCTATTGTATATATAGTAGTCCCCTCTTAAATCGAGGGGGATATGTTCCAAGACCCTCAGTGGATGCCTGAAACCACAGCTATTAATACTGAACCCTATATGTACTCTGTTTTTTCCTAAATATACATACCTATGATAATGTTTAATTTATAAATTAGGTACAGTAAGAGATTAACAATAACTAATAATAAAATAGGGCAATTATAACCACATATGGTAAAAGTTTTATGAATGTGGCCTCTCTCTCTTCAGTTGACTGTGGGTAACTGAACCCACAGAAAGAGAGACCACAGATAAGAGGGGCTGCTACACCGAATTACCATCTCTCCTGGATTCATAGGAATCTAGAATCGTCCTAGCTTTGGGCTATCCTTGAGAGAACTGAGAAAATAGTCGCTGAATTAATTTTATCTAGTTCTTTCTCCCACAGAACCCCACGTGAGAAAGGTTGTATAAGAGTTTAATTTGTTCCATCCATGTCCTTAGCAGCATTTTCAGGCTCTGGTTTTAGCCATTTTACTGGATGTGAAGAGGTATAATTGTGTGGTTTTAATCTGTATTTTCTTGATTCCCAATGATGTTGAGTGCCTGTTTGGTGTGTCATTTGTATATCTTATTTTGTTAAGTGTCTCTTCAATTCTATTGCTTATTTTTTCACTTGGTGATTTTTATTGTTTATTTGTAGGCATTATTGTAGCTAGAAGCCATTTATCTGAAATGTAGTATGATTTTTTTTAACCAGTCTGTGGCTTGTTTTTTGCTTGTAATTGCTTTGTTTTTGATAAACAAAAATTTTAGTATTTCTTTTTCTAGAGACACTGTCTTATTCTGTCACTCAGGCTGGACAGCAGTGGTGCGATCACAGCTCACTGCAGCCTCAAACTCCTAGGCTCCAGTGATGGCACTGCCTCAGCCTCCCAGGTAGCTGGGACTGAAGGTATGCGCTACCGTGACCAGCCAATTAAAAAAAATATGTGTGTGTGTGTGTGTATGTGTGTGTGTATATGTGTATGTGTATATATGTGTTTGTGTGTGTGTGTGTGTGTGTGTGTATTTGTTGTTGTTGGGACAGAGTTTTGCTTTTGTTGCCCAGGCGGGAGTGCAATGGTGCCATCTCGGCTGACCGCAACCTCCTCCTCCTGGGTTCAAATGATTCTCCTACCTCAGCCACCCTAGTAACTGCGATTACAGGCATGCGCCACTACGCCCAGCTAATTTTGTATTTTTAGTAGAGATGGGGTTTTTCCATGTTGGTCAGGCTGGTCTTGAACTCCTGACCTCAGGTGATCTGCCTGCCTCAGCCTCCCAAAGTGCTGGGATTACAGGCATTAGCCACCGTGCCCGGCTTAAAAATTTTTTTTTTCGAGACAAAGTCTGGCTCTGTTGCCCAGGCTGGAGTGCAGTGGCGCGATCTCGGCTCACTGCAAGCTCCACCTCCCGGGTTCACGCCATTCTCCTGCCTCAGCCTCCTGAGTAGCTGGGACTACAGGCACCCGCCACCACACCTGGCTAATTTTTTGTATTTTTAATAGAGACGGAGTTTCACTGTGTTAGCCAGAATGGTCTCAATCTCCTGACCTCGTGATTCACCCGCCTGGACCTCCCAAAGTGCGGAGATTACAGGCATGAGCCAGGGCGCATAGGGTCTTGCTATGTTGGTCAGGGTGGCCTTGAACATCTAGCCTCAGTTTTTTGGTAGATTTTATAGGATTTCCTATGCAGATTATCATGTCACCTGTGAATAAAGAGTTTTGCTTCTTTTCTAATCTTAATGCCTTGTGTTTCTTTTTCTTTCCTTATTTACTTGATAGAAACTCTGGTATAGTGTTGAACAGAAGAATGAGAGCAGTCATCCTTGTTTTGTTCCTGATTTTGGAAGGAAAGCAATTCAGCCTTTCATCTTCGTAATGTCAGCTATAAGCTTTTCCTAGATGTCTATTATGAGATTGGAAAAGGTGTCTTCTATTTGTAGTTTGCTGAGTGTTCTTATTAAGAATGGATATTGATTTTGTCAAATGCTTATTCTGCATCTGTTGATATCATAATTTTTTCTTTATCAGTCTGTTAATATAAGTTATTAATGATTAATTTTTAATTTTTAAATTGTAAACGAATCTGGCATTCCTGGGTAAACCCCACTTGGTCATAGTAGATTCTGATTTTCTTGGATTTGATTGCTACAATTGGCTAAAACTTTTAACATATATGTTTATGCTTTCTCCAAAAGCATTGTAATTTTACATTTTATGGTTAGGTTTTTTGTGTATGGTGTCATGTAGTGGTCAGAGTTCTTTTTTTTCCATACAGCAATACAATTGGGTTTTTTTGGTTTGTTTTTGTTCATTTTATTTTACTTTCCAACTTTTTTTTTTTTTTGAGACGGAGTCTCGCTCTGTCGCCCAGGCTGGACTGCAGTGGCCGGATCTCAGCTCACTGCTAGCTCCGCCTCCCGGATTTACGCCATTCTCCCGCCTCAGCCTCCTGAGTAGCTGGGACTATAGGCACCTGCCACCTCGCCCGGCTAGTTTTTTGTATTTTTTAGTAGAGACGGGGTTTCACCGTGTTCGCCAGGATGGTCTCGATCTTCTGACCTCGTGATCCGCCCGTCTCGGCCTCCCAAAGTGCTGGGATTACAGGCTTGAGCCACCGCGCCCGGCTACTTTCCAACTTTTAAGTTCAGGGGTACGTGTATAGGTTTGTTATGTAGGTAAACCCCTGTCATGGGTGTTTGTTGTGCAGAATATTTCATCCCTCAGGGCAATGCAGTTGTTTTAGCACCAGTTGTTTCCTTTCCCCATTGGACTGCTTTGATGTGTTCATTGAAAATTGATTGACCGTATATCTGTGGCCTATTTCTGTGCTCTGTATTCTGCTTTATTAGTCTATGTGTTGATCCTTATACTAATGCCAATCCATCTTGAATAGTGTAGTAAGTCTCAAAGTCAGCTTTGGTAAGTCCTCTAAATTTATTTCTTGTTTTCTATTTGTTTATCCTTCTACTAAAATTTCTTCAGTTAGTTGTCAGTGTGCTAATTCATTTATCAGGTGTTACACCATATATATTTTTAACTTCATCTACTACATTTCTCATGACTGTTATTTGTACCTTTTTCCCTATCTTTTTTCATATTGATAATATCTAGCAGTGTCTTTTATTTAGTTTTAAAATTTTCTAGAACCTCCAGAAAATATACTACTTTTTTTTTTTTTTTTTTTAAAGACAGGCTCGCCCTCTGTTGCCCAGGCTGGAGTATAGTGGCATAATCACAGCTCACTGCAGCCTTGACCTCTCAGGCACAAGCGATTCTCTTGCCTCAGCCTCCCAAGTAGCTGGGATCACAGACATGTGCCACCGTGCTTAACTAATTTTTTAAAAATTTTCTATAGAGACGGAGTCTTCCTGTGTTGCCCAGGCTGGTCTTGATCTCCCAGCCTCAAGTGATCCTTCCACACTGGCCTCCCAAAGTGCTGGGACTACAGGCATGAGCCATCATGCCTGGCTTCTCCTTTCTTTTAATTTTTTTTGGATGCATTTTTTAGATGAATTAATTAATTAATTTTAAGACAGAGTCTCGCTCTGTCACCCAGGCTGGAGGGCAGTGTTGGGATCTCAGCTCACTGCAGACTCCGCCTGCTGGGTTCACGCGATCCTCAGCCTCCTGAGTAGCTAGGATTGCAGGCGCACGCCACCATGTCCGGCTAATTTTTGTATTTTTAGTAGAGACGAGGTTTCACCATGTTGGTTACGCTGGTCTTGAACTCCTGACCTCATGATCCGCCCGCCTCGACCTCCCAAAGTGCTGGGATTACAGGCATGAGCCACCACTCCCGGCCTGGATGCATTTATTCTAATATACCTGCTTCTGCTTGATTTTGTAATCAGTGTGTTTTGTTTTGTTTCATTTTTAAATGACTGGCCTTCTCAAATGTCTTATAATTTTGGCCCTGGAACAGATTTTCCCATGGAGATATCAGTTATTGTGTAAAACAATGCTTTTGGGTGACTAAAAACGTCAGCCTCTTTGAGTTCATGGTATGGGGGGTTGGAGACATGCTGATGCCATAAAACCACTCTCACTTTTTGCCTCATGTACACCTGCTTTGTTAATTTTTCGCCGGTTGCTCCCCTGGATGAAGAGACATCAGGAGGCTCTATTAGTCTTTTCTTGTGTTGCCATAAAGAAATACCTGAGTGTGGGTAATTTTAAAGGAAAAGAGATTTATTTTAGCTCATGGTTCTGCAGGCTGTACAGGAAGCATGGTGCTGGCATTTGCTTTTGGTGAGGGCCCGAGACAGCTTACCATCTTGGTGGAAAGCAAAGGGGGAGCCAGTGTATCACATGACAGGGGCAGGAGCAAGAGAAAAGGAGAGGTCCCAGACTTCTTTGAACAGTCAGATCTCATGTGAACTAACTAGTGAGAACTCACTTATCAGCAAGGGGATAGTGTTAAACCATTCATGAAGGACCTGCCCCCATGATCCAATCATCTCTCCCCAGGCCCCACTTTCCAACATTGGGAATCACATTTCAACATGAGATTTGGAGGGGACACACATCCAAACCATATCAGGTACATTCCTTAACAGCCTTGGCTGCATATTAGAATCAAAAGAGGAGCTTTAAAAAACAATAGTGATGTTGATTCTCATTCCCAGGTATTTTAATTTAATTGGCGTAATTGTGCAGCCTAAATCTAGGACTCTTTTTTTTGTTTTACTGCTTTAAAATAATTTCATAATTTGGAGGAAGTTGCAAAAATATACAGAGAAGTTGAAGTATACCCTTCACCCACTTTCCCATAATGATTACATTTTGTATCACTATAGTACAGTATCAAAGCCAGAAAATTGACATTGGTACAATGTGTGTGCATAGTTCTGCATAGTTCTGTCATTTTATCACATATGTAGTTTCATGTAACTACCACCACATTCAAGACACAAAAAGTCTATTACCACAAAAATATCCCTCATGCTACTCTGTTACACTCACATCTCCTCTTCCCCCACCGTGATCCCTAATATCTGACAGTAATCTGTTTTCCAACTCTGTAATTTTGTCATTTCAAGAATGTTATAGGAATGGAATCATACAGATGTGATTTTCAAGATTTGCTTGCCATTGAGATCCAGCCGAGTATTAAACTTTGCTACTTTTTAATATTGCTGAGTAACATTCCATAGTATGAATGTATCATAATTTGTTCAGCGATTCACCTGGTGAGGGACATTTTCATTGTTTCCAGGTTATGGAAAATAAGGTAGAGCATATGCATTTACTATAATTATTGGTAGGGCTCAGTTCTCCATGTTAGTTTTTGGGAATGTTTTTCATTTGTTTCTTTCCTCTGTTTCTCATGTCTCTGTTTCTGTTTTCCTGACTTTTCATGGATTACTTGACATTTTTTCGAATCCCATTTTTGATATCTGTAGTATTTTTGAGTGTCTATAGATTTTTCAGCGGTTGCTCTGTGAATTGCTCTTACTTATCACCATCCACTGGTGTCACATTTTATCAGTTTGAATAAAGGATAGAAATCTTGCCTCCTTTTAAGTGCTTTTATCCTCCCCCATTTATAATTGTCTTAGTAGATACAGATTAATACCTCTTTAGTCTTGGATGACATCTTTTATTAGCTATTATTTTTGTTGAATATTGTCTTTATTCCTCCCTACTGGGATTTTGATTTGGTAAATATTGGACCTTCTTTTTTTTTTTTTTTTTTGAGACGGAGTTTCGCTCTGTTGTCCAGGCTGGAGTGCAGTGGCCGGATCTCTGCTCACTGCAAGCTCCACCTCCTGGGTTTTTACGCCATTCCCCTGCCTCAGCCTCCTGAGTAGCTAGGACTACAGGCGCCCGCCACCTCGCCCGGCTAGTTTTTTTTTTTTTTTGTATTTTTTAGTAGAGACGGGGTTTCACTGCATCAGCCAGGATGGTCTCGATCTCCTGACCTCATGATCCGCCCGTCTCGGCCTCCCAAAGTGCTGGGATTACAGGCTTGAGCCACTGCGCCTGGCCCAATATTGGACCTTCTTATTCTGTCTTTTACATCTGTTAACCTTTATTTTGTATTTTTTCATTGTTTTATTTGTGCTCTAATATAGGACCTCTGATCTGTTTTCTTCCCCCAGTTTACCAGTTATCTCTTTGGCAGTGTCTATTCTGTATTTTTAACTTGTCCACTGAGTTTTGTAATCTTTAAAATTTTGATATTAGTTTAACTTTGTGAAGTTCTATTTGGTTCTTTTCCAAATGTGTTGATTTTTTTATATATGCTATTACTTATTTTATGTGTTTGTATTTAAACACATGTATTTCTAAGTTTCTATTTGATAGTGCTGTAGTCTGAAGTTCTTAGGGATCTAATTTAGTTTGTGTGTCTTTTGACTCCCACTAAGGTTGGATTGTTTCTTGGTGTATTTTTAAATTTTGAATTATGAGATCATTTTCCATAGGCTTTTGTCTGGGGTTTAGTTCTGTGCTTGGGTTGAGAGCATGCCTCTGGAATTTTGTGAGGGGTTCCTGATTATATGACCAATCAGGAACCAAATTTTATTTTGATGTTTTAGATTGAGATTAAGACTCTTTGTTGTTATTATTTTCCTGAGCCTAGCAGCAATTGACAAGGTGTTTTTCTCTAGTTCGACCTTCTCACTGATGGTATATCGCTCTGTATTTACGTGGGACACCTTAGTTCTTTTTCTTGTGTTGCAGACATCTCTATGGCTTCATCTTGTTATCTGAATTAAAACATAAAACCCAAGGCTATTGAGGCAGACAAACCCCAACCATAGCTAACATAATAGTTCCTAATCTGATTGCTCTGATTTGGCATTAGGGGACCTAGGGAAGGTAGTATTACCAAAATGCTAGTAGTAGCTTATGTTGGAATAGTGGATTGAAGATCCCTTCTTACTGTTTATTTTTTAAACTTCCTGGTTTTGTAATGAAAATATTAAAACTGTATAAAAATATTAAGAGGAAATAAGTATATTAGTGTTCTTAAAAGTTTTAGATTTAAACACACTACAAAATGACAAAACAAAATTTCAGAATTAGTTTTATTATTAAAATATTTGCAGACTTTTGTATGAAAACACAGAAAAAGATCTTTCTGATACTCAACGACACCTTGCTAAGAAAAAATATGAGCTACAGCTTACTCAGGAGAAAATTATGTGCTTGGATGAAAAAATTGGTGAGTTTTTTTCTCCTGATATTACTTTTATTTTTTCTTAAGTTTGGTAGCAAAGATATGTTTTCTTCTCTTCAATATAACATAGATAAACTTGGAAACAAGCCCTTAACTAAGTTTATGAATAAAAAATAATAGAAAAAATTCATTTTTTTGACAGCAAAAATTTTTAGATTTAGCACCATAAGTACTTAGTGAAAGTTAAAATTTGTTTGTAAACTTATGATAACTTAAATTTGAATTTTTTGTGTAATGTAGCTTGTCCATAGCTGCTGTAATGAAACATAGTATCTATATATTACTTTTGGTGGAAAGTGTACATATGGTTAGTTATGTCTATGATATTACTGGGGTTTGTAGAGAAAGTTCCTTTTTTAAAGTTTCCTATTTATGTTTGTTATTAGTGATCAGTATGAAAATACGGTCATAACTTAATCTTATAGGGTAAAATTTTGGTCAGGGCTATAAAAGAGCTTATTTTAAAGTAGAGGAAATATTGTTAACACGCTATTATATAGTTCAAGAATGTCTGGTATAAACAACTAGGTAGGTGGAGATACTATGTATCAAACCAGGAAATATTAAAACAGAAATATAAAAGGTAATATTGAAGGAGAACTCATATTTGGGTATTTTAAGTCCCAATAAAGATCTAAGGTAAGCAGTTGAATATTTAAATTTGTGTCTCAGAAGAGAAAGATACATATTTGGGACACATCAGCATATAAATGATATTTTAAAACCATGAAATTACCTAGGGAAATGTAGAGAATGAGGAGAAGAGGATCCAGGACTGAGTAAGAAGAAGCCAAAGAAGTAGGAAGAAGACCCAGAAGTGAGTGTTATTTTGGAAGACCAGAAAGCAAAGTGTTTTTAAAAGGGGAGGATATGATGAATTGTCAGACACTTTTGAGAAGTGAAATAAGTGAGGCTAAAAAAAATATTGATTGGATTCGGCACATGGGAAGATTTGGTAACACCAAAAAATAAACGTTTGAATGGAGTGTTGGATGTAGAAGATAGAGTGGGTTGAGGAATAAATGGGAAGTGAAGTCGGGACAGAAAAGCAGTCTCTCAAGAAGTTTGGCTATTAAAGGGTAGGAAGAAAATAGGGTAATAGTTTGAATGGGCTGTTAGGTTGATAATTTTTTTAAGCTAGGAGATACTAGAGTTATTTTAGAGATGTATTGATTGTTTGGTTGCCAGTGGGAATGAATCAGATACCAGGACACACGAAACATGTGGGTTGCCTTAAAGGCAATACTGCCTGCAAAAAGAGACGTGGCGTATTCTCCAGTACTACATAGATCAAGTTTTTGGCATATGACAATATGGTATTATCTCCCTTAGCACTGCTGCTGGATGGGCCTCACAGGTATTAACCTAGTAGGGATTAATCTTGAAGTCTGGTCTAACAGAGCTTCCTTTGTAGAGCTCTAGACCAGTGGTTCTCAAACTTTCATCCGTGTCAGAACCTTGAGAGCTAATAAAGATCACTGGAGCCAGCCTCCTTGAAGTAGGCTAGGACCAGAGCTTTTGTGTCTCTATCAGTTTCTGTAGGTAAATCTAATACCTTAGAACCCCTACTCTAGACGAGTGGTTCTCAATCCTCATTATGTATTAGAATCACTGGGGAAAGAAGGAGTTTCTGAAACATAAATTGCTGTGCCCACCCCCAGAATTTCTGTTTCAGTAGGTCTGGAGTAGAGGCCTAAGAATGTACATTTCCCAGGTGATGCTGATGGTGCTGGTTGAGAAACCACAATTGGAAAACTATTCTTCTATACCAATCATTCAGGCCTTCAACACTGACACTGGCTTGCAAGAGTTCTCACAAATTGAATCATACTTCCTGGGATGATTTTTTTTTTTCCTAGGAATTTTTATAACACTATTTTAGAAATATCAGAATATTAGAAGACATTTTATTTTAAAGACTTAATTGAATATTTTATTAAGATTTGTTACTTACCAACTTTTTATACAACAGTGATTCTAGGCTAGCAGGAGGGGAGGGGAAACTAGAGGGGAGAAATGCCACAGATTGTTTGGTATTCCGCTTACTTCATCCACCCATTCTCTCTTTTCCCATCATACATGTAATTGTATGTATGAATTGAATACATGTATTCCCATCATACATCTCTGCTTTGAGAACTTGCAATATAGAGCTTTCCTTAACTATTTTAATTCATTGGTATTGTGCTTTTGTGTTTATGCATCATTTAGAGTTTTGTAATTCACTGTAGTTTTTAATCAGAAAAGCATTTTTTAATTTGGGATATAGCACTCGTTAGTAATTGAATATAATACATTAGAAGTAAGGAGAACTTCAAAAAGTACGATAATCTGCTTGAAATAGAAAAAAAATTATTTTGATTAAAACAACACTTTTATGATTGCATATTTAGATAATTTTACGAGGCAAAATGTTGCACAGCGAGAAGAAATCAGCATTCTTGGTGGAACCCTCAATGATCTGGCTAAAGAAAAGGAATGCCTGCAAGCATGTTTGGATAAAAAATCTGAGAATATCGCATCCCTTGGAGAGAGTTTGGCAATGAAAGTATGTTCTGAGAACTGTGGTTTATAAGGAACGTTTAAATGAAATGTTAAATGTTAAACTATGATTTAAAAACTAGAATCTGAATAAAATATTCTAATTTTCTCAAATTTTTTTTTTCTAGAGAGTTGAAACTTCAAAATCTGACGTTGAAATATTTTAAGATAGTCTTAGGAAGCATGTGTACAAATCCAGTAGTTAATATTTTAAGTTGATTTTTCTATCATGAATTAGTAATTAACATTAACTGACAAGAACTAATTCAGATATCAAAATATAAAGCATGACAATAAAGTAGTGAGACTAATTTCTTCTTAAAAGCATATTTTCGGGCCAGGCGCGGTGGCTCAAGCCTGTAATCCCAGCACTTTGGGAGGCCGAGACGGGCGGATCACGAGGTCAGGA
>NW_016823353.1:64022-75552 GCF_001698545.2 Rhinopithecus bieti | reverse complement strand
AAAAAAAAAAAAAAAAAAAAAAAAGAAAGTAAACACATCCATCCTCTGTAGGGAAAATATCTTGTAAGGTAGTGTTAGGCAATCAAAAGAGGAAATGTTCTCTGCAATGATATCTCAGAGCTGAACTAACAAAGGCCACTCAGTGAAAACTAATACTGTTCATATGGAGATTACAAAAATAAATTAGCATGGAAAAGTCTACATTATAGCGAGTACAGTGACTTTTTTTCTGGTATTCATGGTTTAAAAAAATGTTTTACTACTTGCTACCAATTAAAGTTAGAAAACTCAATAGCAACTTCATAGATTTTTGGTCAAGAAAAGCCAGAATTATTTGAATAATGTTATAGTTTGTTTATTTTTTCTAAATATACTTAGCACCATCCTGTCCAGACTGAATTTTGACAGTTAACATGAATCTACGTCCCTAGTTGGACAACATATGAGGTTGAATAAGGAATATTAAATATCATTTTAAAAAATTGTTAAACGTTGAAGTTGTACAAGGAATATGTCTTAGAACATACTGAAGTTGTACAAGGAATGATGGTACACTTGAGAAATGGTGGTATTAAGGTCATATTAAGAGAAAAATAGGCTAAGAGGATATATTATTGGATTTAACCCAGAAATTTTGTTGCCCTGGATACTTTACAATGTTTCTAGATAATCTCTTTTTTTTTTTTTAAGATGCACTTATATTGATAAAGCGAAGCCCTTTTAGGCTTATCAAACCATATTTTAAGGTTAATCAATAAAGGACTTTCTTTTTTTTTTTTTTGAGACAGAGTCTCTGTCGCCCAGGCTGGAGTACAGTGACACAATCTTGGCTCACTGCAACCCTTGCCTCCCGAGTTCAAGCAATTCTTCTGCCTCAGTCTCCTGAGTAACTGGGATTATAGGCACCCACCACCACACCCGGCTAATTTTTGTATTTTCAGTAGAGACGGGGTTTCACCATGTTGGTCAGGCTGGTCTCGAACTCCGGACCTCATGTTCCGCCTGCCTCACCCTCTCAAAGTGCTGGGATTACAGGCATGAGCCACCGCACTCGGCCTAGTAAGGACTTTCAAAAGCGCTAGTTCAACTAGCTTTTCAGAATTTGTTTTAGAAATGTATTAAATTATATTTCAAAAATGTGTAAACATTCCATTTTAAGGAGTATTTTGTCTTTTAGTTTTTCATTCATTGGCTTGTCCTTCTTGAAGGGGTTTAACTTTTTTTTTTTAATGCATATTTTAACAACACACCAGTATCCATTACTGCCAGATGTGGAATCTGTACCATTCCATGAGAAAGCAGAATGGGAAACTGTGGCTAAAAATACCCTAGAGGAGAGCACATGAATAAGGGAAGATAGTATGCACACATACACACGCAAGTGTGTGCAAAACTAATGCTAAAGAAATGGGAACAGCCAGGCGCAGTGGCTCATGCCTGTAATCCCAGCACTTTGGGAGGCCGATGCGGGTGGATCTGCTTGAAGTCAGGAGTTTGAGACCAGCCTGGCCAACATAGTGAAACCCCATCTCTACTAAGAATACAAAAAATTAGCTGGGCATGGTGGCGCATGCCTGTAATCCCAGCTTCTCAGGAGGCTGAGGCAGGAGAATCACTTGAACCCAGGAGGTGGGGGTTGCAGTGAGCCGAGATCGCGCCCTTGCACTCCAGCCTGGGCATCAAGAGCAAAACTCCGTCTCAAAAAAAAAAAAAAAAATAGGAAACAGGAACAGAATTGGTTGGAAAATAACAGGTTTGAGTTTTAAAATCTTTTACTTGGTTACTTTTAAGATTTGAAAATTCAAAGGGCAAGGTGAAATCCAGTTATTACGTAGTGAAATAACTTTCTTACTTTTTTAGGGCTAATGTTAGCTCTAAGTATCTGTTTATAGTTGGACTAGTTCAGGGTCAATGGAAGTTTTAAAAAGAGGTGTGGGAATGGTATTAAAGGCATTAAGATATTCAAACCCATCTCTGCCTTGACTGACTCCACTACTTCTACGCCCTCACCACACCTTTAAAAAAGGAAAATATAAATAGCTTATTTTTCTTACCTTTGCTCTAGGCCTAATGCTTACCACCTCATTAGCTCACACCTAAATATCAGTAGTATATACTTCTATATGTAATTGGATTGGAACAGCTTTTTGAAGATTTTGTTGCTGGCTAATATAAATAATACACTTAATCAAAATTATTCTTAAATACTAAATTTAGGTATGCATGATTGGCTTCTCTGGGTTTTATAACATAAAGAATGCAATCAAGAGAACCAGTTCTTATCCCAGTATAAAATGCCAATACTCCAATGCCAAACCACTGGTTTGCCTCCAAAAACAGGTGGTTATAGGGTGTTCTTGTGTTCCTGGGTGACTGCACAAACTATCTTTTAACAAAGAATTTGATATACTGATCTCATATAATTACACCTAAGTATAGCCTTTACTTTAATGAACATAATCTATTTTTACCCCATGCAAATATTCACGTTGATATACTAGACTTTAAAGTATGGAAACGAATAGGACATACATGTTTTAAAACCAAATGGAAACCTAAAGGGAAGGGGAAATTTTCTTTTGTTCATTCAATTTTAACAGAAATAACAGCTTAAGATTTTTTTTTATTTAATACTTATATTATTTTTCAAGGAAAAGACCATTTCAGGCATGAAGAATATCATTGCTGAGATGGAACAGGCATCAAGGTAAATCAGTCATTCAACAAATATTGGAGCACTTAATGGGGGGCCAAGTACCATGTTAGGTACAAAGATAGTAAGAAACAAGGGGCTTACTGATACGTGTAAGGTGCTAACTCTCTCATCAAAGGAGGTCTAAGTCTGTCTAGGGAACTAAAAGAGGGGATGGTGTTTGCCAAGTAAAGTAAGGGGAAGGCAAGGGCATTCAAAGTAGAAAGAATAGCAAAGAACCACAGATCATGTTCGCAAGCCTCTTGACCTACAAGTGGGTTGAGTGTTGTTGAAACCTAGAGCGTGAGGGAAGAAGTGAAGGGACGAGGCTAAATAGGCAGGCAGAGGCTTGTGTTATAAACAAATGAGTATTGATTATATTCTTGGGGCAATAAGAAATCATTAAAGAATTCTGAGGAGACTTTTGTGTTAGAAAGATACCCAAGCAGAAGAGGTGATGATAAATTGGGGTTTAAGAGTTGTGGGACAGAAGGAGTGAAGTGCTTTTATATGAAGGAGAGACACTAGGAAAATGCCAAGTTTCTGGCCAGGGATGAATACTGAACATGAAGAAAGTATGAGGAGAAAAAATGATTTTACCTCTGAATTTGAAGAACCTTTGGGACCTTATTGTAGACATGTCTAGTAAGCAGTTAAATATAAGTCTGGGGTATAACAGAGGGGCTAAAGCTGGAGATAATTATTTTGGAGTCATTGGGTATAGATGGGGTTGGGAACCATGGATATGAATAGAGTTTGTCTGAGAGAAAGGCTAGAGTGAGAATAATTGAGAGGCTAAGGCTTGAGCCCTGAAAAGCATTAATTTTTAAGCGGGCAGGGGAAGAGGAACCTGTAAAGGAGAATAAGCCATAACAGAGGTAGGATGAAAGCCTTCCTATTACTTGATGTCAGAAGTTTTGAAATATTTGGCAAATCATTGATTATTATGTATACTTAGTATCCTTTTCATAGTGAAATGATGGCAACATTGAGAAACTCTAATGCACTGTCTTTGCAGTATTTATTCCTATAAATTCAAATGTGTTTAAAATCTCCAAATGTTTTCCTGTTAACTGTCCATCTTCTGTCTTGTGAGAATTTGTTGCTCTGTTTCAGTTAAATGTCTCTTCTTATGTACTCTTTGATTTGTGGGATAGACAGTCTACCGAGGCCCTAATTATGTGTGAACAAGACATTTCCAGAATGCGTCGGCAATTGGATGAGACAAATGATGAGCTGGCCCAGATCGCCAGGGAAAGAGATATCTTGGCTCATGACAATGACAATCTCCAAGAACAGTTTGCTAAAGCTAAACAAGAAAACCAGGTACACTTGTTCCTAGAATCATTTTCTCCAAGAAAAAAAATATACATTTCTTGTGAGGAACAGCATTAAAGGCTGTTTTTATAGAAGAGCTCTATTTTATAGAAGAGCTCAGATACTGGAACTAGCCTTTTTTTTTTTTTAAATAACAAAATAGGGCACATAATTTTTAAATGGAATTCTCAAACACAAAGGGTTAAATATTAAAGAAAAGAGAGAACAGGGCTGTGTTTGTATTAAATCTTAGTACTTCCTTACTGAAGGATAAGTATTTGAATAATCAACAAATGAGAATTAAAAACCTTGAGAACCCTTAAAGAATAGGTTTTCTTAAAAAATGGACTACGTATAATTCTGTTTTAAGTATGAATATATGGACTGTCCCTTGTTTTTTGGTCCTATTAGCACTGTGATTCTTTTTAGGAAAGTTCCTCTTACTCTTTCTTCCTAAGGCAATATATTTAAGTCTAATCTGCAGTTCTCATTTCCAATAACATTTATTTTAACTTGAACATTTAAAAATACTATTTGGAAAATTTCTTCCCTTCTCAAAATTTTAAGACCAAATGATTTCCCCACTTTGATATCACTTTCAGTGTGTTTAGTTTGCATCCTGAAAGTCTGTATTCTTTAACTGTTAAAGATTATTAATTTACTTAAACAGCTATAAAGATGTAATACTTTGTTAATCATAAAAAATTATCTGAAATGTTATTTTTTTTTAGTTAATGAGATAATAGGGATCCTGGAACAGGAAAAAGGGGGATTATGTAAAAGGAAAGGGGAAACTGAATAAAGTAATGGACTTTAGATAATGTATAATATTGGTTTATTAATTGTGACATTGTACCATCTAATGGTTACAAATGTTATACAAGCAAGAGGTGGCTCTTGGATACGGCTTCACAACTTTTTTGTAAATCTAAAAAGCTATTCTGAAAGTTATTAAAAAATTAATGGAATAGCAATAAAAACCCAAAAAGATTGAGATTATAAAGGTCTTTGCCTTTGTGTACTCTTTACAGCTACAGCATATGGGCTGAAAGGATCGATATATCTTATTTATGAAAAACCTAGAAATTTAGTTTCTATTTTTTTGATTGGTTTAGAAATAGAAGCTTATTATAGAAAGCCTTTTTTTCTAAACAAAAGTTAAGAGTTTAAAAAAGCCCCATGTTTTAACACCCAATTAGTCACTGTTACATTTGACATATTTTTTTTTATTGCTATTCAGTGCACTTACAAATTTTAACACTATTTTTATACACACTTTCTATTGTAGTGGGATAAAATCACCTATCATTTTGTATCTTGCTTTTTTCTACATGAAGAGGTAGTAGAGCCGAGTAAGGTTCACATGGGTTGAATCTCGCTCTCTGCATGTGATCATATGAACCAACTTCTCTGAGTCTGTGTCGCATCTGTAAAAACGGATAGTAAGTGAGACTATACCTGGAGAGCACTTACTGTACTATCCAGTATATCACTCAATAAATATTTTATAGCTATTATTCGCTTACTATAATATTGTAGGCATTTTCCTGCCCTGTTCAAACTTCATAAACATTTTTTATAATCAGAAGAAAACTGTTGTCATAACAATTTACATATGTTCAAAAGTAGTTTTCTCCTTTGGTCATGGTCATAGGCCCAAGGTAGAAGAGAAGTCTGTCTCTGTGGACCACAGGTTAAGAACCTGTATTGTAGAAGACTAGAAAGTGGAAACGAAACAATTTTATCCTTGATACCACAATTTTTAACAAATTGGGATAATGAGGTATTTTTGTGTTTTAGCATGATTTTTTTTCATTTAACATAGGCAAATATTTCCCTGTATTATTAAAAATCATTCCAAACATTTCTCATAGGTATGTAATATTCTATTATGTGGTTATGCCACTATGTAGATATACTGTTATTTACTGCATGATTCACTTAATGTGAATAAATATTGTCACAATAACAAATAATGCCTTAATGACAGTATCTCATTAAATTTTATTACATTTCATTTCAGACTGAGTCACAGATTATGAGGTTTCTTTTTAATTATTATTTATTTATTTATTTGTAGAGTTGGGTTCCCACTATGCTGTTCAGGCTGGTCTCAAACTCTTAGGCTCAAGTGATCCTCCCGAAGTGCCAGGATTATAGGAATGAGCCACCACACCCAGTTGAGCTTTCTTTTTTAAATTAAAAAAAAATGTAAATAGACATTTTCAAATATAATGAATCCCCATGTGCCATCTCTCACCTTCAACAATAATCAACATTTTGTCTTTCTTGTTTTATGAGCGTTTAAAATTGTCTCTTGATACATCACCAGATACCTGATCACAGATTTTTTTTCTGCAAATCTACATTTACTCCAGCAGTACGTGGAAATGCGATTCTTTGCCATAGCTGAACAGCTTTAAATCTGTATTAATTTGATAAGCACATAGTAAGGCATTGTTTTAGTTAAGCTTATCTTCGGTTGCTGGTAAAGTTTAGTTTTTTTCAGGTCTTATCTACTTATGCTTCCCTTTGTGAATTGCCTGTTTGGGTCATTTGCCCACTTGCTATTGGGCTCATGTGTCTTCTGTTTTTATATGAGTTTATATATTAGATATGTTAATTTTATTTGTTCCAAGTGTTTAAAATTTTGTTTATGGTATTTTGAGATATAGAAATTTTTTGCTTTTGTAGTCAAATGTACCTATCTTTTTTCACATAGGCACTGTCCAAAAAATTGAATGACACGCATAATGAACTTAATGACATAAAACAGAAGGTTCAAGATACGAATCTGGAGGTTAACAAGCTGAAGAACATATTAAAGTCTGAAGTATGTGTTTTTTTTTTCTTTTTGCTCATGATACTTAGTTTTCACTGAGTTAATTTAGAATTGAGTGTACTCAGAGGGACGGGTGAACCAAAGCTTTCTTCAACACATGGTAGATTTTAGTTTTGACAATGATGGGTTAACTACATATTTAGAATATTCAGAACGATGCCTTGAGAATATGCCCCTTTTGTTTTGCGACTCTGCCGCTCTAGACAAGCAGAATCTTCCTAACTGGATGATGGACGAAGGGCCAGAATCAACTTGACCTCACTTACAATGTAATTGAAAGTGGTGGATTTTCCATTTACAGACCTCTGACAAAAGAGGTTCCACTGATTATGTAGCAGATCAGAATTGATTACCCTGTTATAGGGCCATCTATTTTTTTAGGACTACAGGGCAGATGGTTCCCCTCACACTTCTCTGTTAGCAATCATTTGGCCAGGCACACGTATGTGAAATCAGATGACTCCAATAAGTGTGGTTCATGTGTGGCAACTCAGGAATAAACAGGCAGCTTTACTGAGGATTTTAAATATGTCTATTAGTTAAAATATTATCTAAAATTGAGGGAGGATGTTCCCATTAATGGTTTGAGTGGTATGTAGGTAACACTATACCTATTATAATAATCAATCCACCTACACTATTTTATCATTTCATGTCAGTCCACAAACACATCTTGAACATTTATTTATGGTATGCATAGTACTGTTAAGGGCTTTGAGACAGAAGAGAGTCTAAGGATTCCTAAATTGCAATCCTTGCTTTCAGGCAGCAAGCAGCCTGTGTAGGAAAAGCATGTGGTTTCCTACACTTCTTGATTTTAAGGTTCTAGCAATGTAGTACCATAAATGAACAGAAGGCTTTTTATTTATGCAGGCTACTTAACCTCTCTGATTCTTCCCATCTGTAATCAGGAAGAACACCCAAGTAAGTGAGATAATTTAAAACACCTAGCACAGTGAGCCATCTGAATCTATTCTGGAATAGGTTAGAAATAAATGAATATCCAGAGAAACATTTTTTTTTTTTTTTTTTTGAGACAGGCTCACTGTGTTGCCGTAAGAAAGATCTTCTTTGAACCCTATTTTCAGAAGCTTTTGTTAGAACTCAAACATAAAAGTTATTTAAGGATTACCTTTTAGGAAGTTTATTTTGGAAATGTCAAGAATAAACCAGAAGGGTAACAAAATTAGAAGTGGAGAGAGTAGTTAGAAGAGGTTGTAACCATAATTTAGGCAAGAAATGCAAAGGATTCCAGCTGAGGCCTATGGAGTGTTGCAGTGAGACTTGTGGGTGGCCAGAGGGAGCTGTGGATACAGGGGAGGCACCATACTGAAGTAAAGAGATCCTGAAAGCAGGAAATAGAGAATCCCAAAGAATAGTTTCATTTTATAGTGTTGCCTCTCAGGCTCAACACTTCTCTGGCCTGTATGGGAGGATATGGAAAAGGGTAAAATATGCTTTCTGCTTGCCAAGAAGGAGGGAGCACTGGGTGGTTGGAGGACAGGAGAGACATTCTGTGGAATCCCTTTTCACTTTGAGCAAGTGGTCACAGAACTAAATTTAATATAAAAATGGTTCCTATTTTAGAGAAATATAAGGTGTTATGGGGAGGCTTTGCATCCACACCTAACAACACAAAGCTGCAAGGCAGTTTTAAGTGAATGACATAGTAAGTATTGCACAAAAAGAGGGTAAAAATCGATGTGAATAAAATTCCTTTAAGTGTATTGTACAAGCACCCTCCAAGTACATACTCTGTACACAACTCTTATTGTTAGTACAATCATGGAAAACACGCACCAGGTTCCTACTGACACATTCGGAGTATCTGAATCTTGAAAGCCAATAAGGTAGTTTCGTATTTTGTTGACCGACACAGACTTGGCAAAGACCTTTCACATTAGAAGCCACAAGGTGGCAATATTAGCTGAATTTCCACCAGTAATCATACTCGAGAGACGGCTTATCTGATTTGAAAGGAGTATTAGTGAGACATTATTTATTGCAATTTGGTCATTTTATTTAGCCCAGGATTTCTGATAGGGACGTGCACTATTTATTAACAGGAGAGAAAGAGCTCTTTTAAATAATTAATTACCAAAATGGCAACTAATTTTTTAGAATGAATTCACCAAACCATAATAAAATGTTTTTAAAAATAGCCTAATAATGATTACTTGGTCAATTATATTGTTTGTGGAGCTGAATTTCTTCCCCTCCTTATTTCCCTACTAGAAATCACACCCTACTTCAGTTACTCTGCTCATGATAGAATTTTGAAAGTTTAAAAACTCCGGTTCTTATTGTATGCTCAATTTATACGTGAATGCATATTTACAACTAGTGTTTATTGGCATAGGTTTGATAGTTTACTTCTGAGCAATTTCAGGAAAGTTACTAGACTGGCAGGGAAAGTTACTAGACTAGCAGGTAAAAGATAATCGTAGAACAGTTCATGATCAAGATAATTAAGGCTGGGGCTATGAATAAAAGGCAGGCACCAGACAGGAAATTATCAGAAGTTGACACTTAAAATATGCAAGTACTCACAAGCTCTGTAGCCAGCACAGCCCAGTAAATTGGTCAGGAACAAGGGAATACACCAATACGAAAGGTCAGAGACTCAGAAACCAGACCAGCAAGTAGTCAGTAAGCAGACATATGGGAAAAGCAGGCTGTGGAGGACTTTGAACAAAAGGAAATATAAGAACAAATTCAGCCGGGCGCGGTGGCTCAAGCCTGTAATCCCAGCACTTTGGGAGGCCGAGACGGGCGGATCACGAGGTCAGGAGATCGAGACCATCCTGGCTAACACGGTGAAACCCCGTCTCTACTAAAAAATACAAAAAACTAGCCGGGCGAGGTGGCGGGCGCCTGTAGTCCCAGCTACTCGGGAGGCTGAGGCAGGAGAATGGCGTAAACCCGGGAGGCGGAGCTTGTAGTGAGCTGAGATCCGGCCACTGCACTCCAGCCTGGGCGACAGAGCAAGACTCCGTCTCAAAAAAAAAAAAAAACAAAAAAAAAAAAAAAAACAAATTCATTCAGGTCTTGAAGAAAAGAGTAACTGACTTAAATTTACTATTTACTAGTGTTCACTGAGTGTCACTCAGGAGCTAGGGCAGATCCTGATTGCACTGTCTTTGTTAATTACAGGATGACCTGTTTTCTAAACTAAGAGTATAGATGCATTTCCTCAGGGTTCTAGTATAAATGCTTCTCATGGCAAGTGAATTCCCAATGACTTGGAAAATAATGTTTAATTTTATCATATGTTGAACATTTTAAATGTTTTAAAGTAATAGCTAAAGTTTGCTTTTCAGGAGTCTGAGAACCGGCAAATGATGGAACAACTTCGAAAAGCCAATGAAGATGCTGAAAACTGGGAAAGTAAAGCCCGTCAATCAGAGGCAGATAACAATACCCTCAAACTGGAACTTATCACTGCCGAGGCAGAGGGTAACAGATTAAAAGAAAAAGTAGATTCCCTCAACAGAGAGGTTGAGCAAGTAAGTTTGGAAAAATATGCTTATAATACATCCTGCATTATATTTAAAAGAGTTTTGTTTGGCCTTCCATGAAATAAATGTATGAACAAACACTAATCAATATAAGAATTTTAACCATTCTCCTTATACTTTGATTCTTCTACAATCTCTTAACTACCCTACATCCAGAACAATCATTAGCATTTCTTAAAATTAGAAACTATTTCAAACATACAAAAAAAAGTGCAAAAAAGGTAACAAAACAGATAAACATATACCCAGCTCCCACATGTAACATTTTGCTGTATTTGCTTCAAATGTCTACTTGTTTAAAGAAATAAAACATTACAGATAAAACTTCTGTCATCCTTTTCCCTCCTACCTCCCTAATTGCTGGTGTGCATAACTTTCCCATCAGTGTGTCTAACTCTTTTGCATATGTTTGTACTTTTTCTACAATCTTACACCCACAAATAATGTATAATGTTGTTTTGTATGTTTTGGTTTTTATTTAAGTGATAACACACATAGTTGGAGATATTCAATTGCAACTTGCCCTCTTTGCTCAATATTATAATTTTGACACATCTATTTTGATATATATAGTGTACTGTTTTACTCAAACAGTTGCATATATTCATTGTATAAATATTTCCTTTTTAAATTCATTCCCATATTGAAGGAAATTTAATTTTTTTTCACTTTTTTCTGTGATAAAACACTGCAAGAAACCTTTTACATTTCTCCTTGACTACATGTTTCCTTATATTTATGCCTGGAAGTGAATTTTAAAAGCCATATGCCTGGAATAGATCCAAGATATGTGCAATTTCAACTCTTCTCTAAGTTTTTGTCAAATCGCTCTCTAAAGTGTCATTCTGCCATTAGAAATCATGAGTTATTTTCTCAAATACGAATCAATACTCGATATTGTGAGACAGTTTTTTTCCATACTTTTTGTCTTGTGCTTCCTTGATTACAAGTAAAATTGAAGACCTTTTCATGTTTCTTAGCCATTTAGGATTCTTCCTCTATGAACGTTTTCTTGAATTTCTCTGGAATGAAATTTTGGTAAACTTTGTCCATTTTTCTGTTGGGTAGCTTTTTTGGGTAACTTATCTTTTTCATATTGATTGACTGATTTTTTTTTTTTTTTTTTTTTTTTTTTTTTTTTTTTTTTTTTTTTTTTTTTTT
>NW_016823353.1:45703-63786 GCF_001698545.2 Rhinopithecus bieti | reverse complement strand
CAGCCTGATCTCTGCCTCCACCTAACACACAGTGTCCTCCCTGTGTGCACGTCTGTGTGTAAACTTCCTCCTTTTTATTTGGAGACAGAGTCTTGCTCTGTCACCGAGGCTGGAGTGCAGTTATGTGATCATAGCTCATTGCAGACTTGAACTCGTGGACTCCCAAAGTGCTAGGATTACAGCTGTGAGCTGCCGCGTCCGGCCAGGTCTCCCTCTTCTTCTTCTTCTTTCTTTTTCTTTTTCTTTTCTTTTTTTGAGATGAAGTCTCGCTCTGTCACCAGGCTGGAGTGCGGTGGCGATCTCGGCTCACTGCAAGCTCCACCTCCCGGGTTCAAGTGATTCTCCTGCCTCAGCCTCCCGAGTAGCTGGGACTACAGGCATGCATCCCCCTGCCCAGCTAGGTTTTTTTTTTTTTTTGTATGTTTAGTAAAGATGGGGGTTCACCATGTTGGCCAGGATGGTCTCGATTTCTGGACCTCGTGATCCGCCCACCTCGGCCTCCCAAAGTGCTGAGATCACAGGTATGAGCCACCACTCTCTGCCTTCATATTGATTTTTAACAGAATTCTCTATATATTCTTGATAATAATCCTTTTAAAGATATTGCAGTTATCTTGTCCTTGTCTGTGGTTTGTCTTTTCACCTTCCTTGCAATATAAACAGGCATGTTAAGTTCTGATATACTCAGAATTATTATCAATCTTTTCCAATATAGTTTATAATTTTAGGTCTTCTTTAAGAAATCCTATACAGTCCCGAGGCCAGAGAGATACTTTCCTATATTTTCGTTTAAAAATTCCTCTAGGCCGGGCACGGTGGCTCACGCCTGTAATCCCAACACTTTGAAAGGCCGAGGTAGGAGGATCACGAGGTCAGGAGATCGAGACCATCCTGGCTAACACGGTGAAACCCCATCTCTACTAAAAATGCAAAAATACTAGCCGGGCAAGGTGGCGGGCGCCTGTAGTCCCAGCTACTTGGGAGGCTGAGGCAGGAGGATGGCGTAAACCCGGGAGGCAGAGCTTGCAGTGAACTGAGATCCGGCCACTGCACTCCAGCCTGGGTGACAGAGCGAGACTCCGTCTCAAAAAAACAACAAAAAAGTTCTTGTAAATGTTTGAAAGTATGTGAAATTTTGACATTTACATTTAGGACTTTAACCTATTTGAGATTGATTTTGTGTAGTTTGAAGTAGACATATAATTTTTATCTTTGTGAACAGATATCCATTATCCTTTCTTCTCTGAAATACGTCAAGTCTACTTTGTCATAAAGATAAGTTCCCATACATTCTGCTCCATTAGTCTGTTTATCCCCTTGTCAATAATACACTCTTGTAGCTACTATAATTTTATACTGAGTCTTGATAGCTGGGAGAATTAATGTTCCCTCAAATTATTTTGACTGTACTTGGTGTTTATTAAACTGTCTCAAATGAATTTTAGAATCAATGTATCATATTTCATGATTTTATATCTTTCTTCTTTTGTGTACATTGAAGACTGGAAATTTTTCTATATTTTTTTGGGTGCAGCCACCTGCAGCCCACAAGTTTTGAGGTAATGCTTTTATTGCCATTTGGTTTTTAATATCATCTAGTTTCATTATGATTTATTTTTAATTACTAAAGTTTGTTTGTTTATTTGAGACAGAGTCTCACTCTGTTCCCAGGCTGGAGTGCAGTGGTACAATCATAGCTCACCGCAGCCTCCAGCCCCTGGGCACAAGTGATCCACCTGTCTCAGCCTCCAAGTGGCTAACACTACAAGTGTGAGCCACCACGCCCAGCTAATTTTTAATTTTTTTTTTTTGAGACGGAGTCTCGCTCTGTGGCCCAGGCTGGAGTGCAGTGGCCGGATCTCAGCTCACTGCAAGCTCCGCCTCCCGGGTTCACGCCATTCTCCTGCCTCAGCCTCCCAAGTAATTTTTAATTTTTTTGTAGCAATGGAGTCTTACTGTATTGCCCAGGTTGGTCTTGATCTCCTGGCCTCAAGTGATCCTCCCACCTCAACCTCCCAAAGTGCTAGGATTAGAGGCATGAGCTACCGTACTTGGCCTTAAGTTTTAAAAAACTTTCCAGTGTACAGGGGACTTGAGGTTATTCGTCTATTTTTACTTTCTTGTGTCTAATATCTTATTGTCTAATGTTTCTAATATTGTGATCAGATAAAATGGCTTGTGATAATTCTTTGCTCTCTGCTAAGAATTGCTTAGTGGCAGATTATGTAACCAATATTTGATAATATTCTACATGACCTTGAAAAGCATCTGTGCTCACTTCTTGGTGGATGCATATATATGTGTTATATATATTTCCATATTAGATTAGGCTTGTTAATAGTGTCAGTCAAATCTTATAAATCCTTACTGTATTTATATTCTTGATCTCTCAATTACTGAAAGACATGTTAAGATCTTCTTCTGTAATTGTGGATTTGTTTATTTCTCTCTGAATGATTTTCTCACAGTTCTGGAGACTGGAAGTCTAAGATAACAGTGCCGGAAGGTTTGGTTTCTTCTGGAGCCTCTCTCCTTGGTCTGCAAATGTCTGCCTTCTTGCTACGTTCTCGCATGGCCTTTCTTCTGTGCATGCACAGCCTCAGTGTCTCTCCCTATTCTTACAAGGACAGCAGTCATGTTGGGTTAGGATCCTGTCCTTATAACCCCATTTGTTTAACCTTAATTACCTCTTTAAAGGCCCTGTCTCCAAATAGAGTCACCCTGGGGGATTAGGGTTCAACGTATGGATTTGGAGGGGACACAGTTTTGTCCATAACAGGTTGTTTCTAGTTTTTGGCCATGAGGAATATAATTTCTGTGAACATTGTGTTCAAGTCTGTGTGTGCATGTAAGTTTTCATTTTTCTTGGATAAATAACTAGGAGTGGAATTGCTGGATTATATGGTAAGTATGCTTAACTTTGTAAAAGCCTGACGAATTGAATAAATAATATCTAGTATTTGATAGTACAACAGGGTGACTATAGTCAATAGTAATTTATTGTACATTTAAAAATAACTAAGAGTATAATTGTATTATTTGTAACACAAAGGATAAATGCTGGAGGAGATGGAGACAAAAAACAAACAAGAAATCAAAGTGGTTGCATCACTTTACACTCCCACTTGCACTGTGTGATGGTTCGAGTTGCTCTAAATCTTCTTCTCCCACACTTGGTATTGTTAATAGATGAATAAGATTGTCACATTAGTATTTTAGTTTGCCTTTTCCTCATGACAAATGATGTTGAATAGCTTTTCACATGCTTATCGGCCATGAATCTATCTTCTTTTGTGAAGTAGCTGTTCAAATCTATTGCCCATCTTTTTATTGGCATGTTTATCTTCTTGTTATTAAGTTGTAGTTATTTTTTGAACATTTTAGATTTTGGATATTTTCTCCCAGTCATTGGTTTGCCTTTCTGTTTTCTTAATAAAATCATTCTAAGAACAGAAGTTTTACATTTTTGATCAAGTCCAGTTTACCAATTTTCTTTTTATACTTTGTACTTCTATATCCTGATAAATCTTTGCATGCACCAAGGTGCATAGACTTTCTTTTAGAAATTTTATATTTTTGGATTTCAGATTTAGCTCTGTGCTGCAATTGAATTGATCCTTGTGTATAATGGAAGGGAAGGGTCAGGGTTCGTTTTTCCCCATACAGATATGAAGTCACCCAGCACCACTTATTGAAAAGACTTATTTCATCACTGAATTATCTACAAAATTTTCACAAAAATCTAATGATCATATATATGTGGATCTGTTTCTGTACTCTCTTCTGGGTGTACATCTATCCTTAGCCAGTAACCCAGTGACTTGATTAATATATCTTTATGGTAGATCTCTTGAAATGAGTTAGTTAAGTCCTCCAAATATGTTCTTTTCCCCAAATGTTTGGCTACTATGGTTCCTCTGCATTTCCACATAAATTTAGAATGATCATATCATTTTCTACAGAAAAACACCCTACTTGGGGTTTGATTAACATTATTTTGAATATACAGATCAGTCTGGGAAGAGTTGAGATTTTAACAATATTGAGTCTTCCAATCCATAAACATGGTGTATCCACTCATTTATTTATTTAGGTAGGTCTTTTATTTCTCTGAACAATGTTTTTTACTTTTCAGCGTACAGGTATTAAATATATTTTGTTAAATGTATCCCATATTATCTCATGAGTTTTTGTTATGGCTCTTATAGAATATCTCATGAGTTTTTACAATGCCATTGTAAAAATGATATTTTATTCTTGAATTTTGTGTTCCAGGTTTTGATAGCCTATACACAAAAGTAGAATAGAATTTTGTGACCTTTTATTCTGTAACATTGCTTAAATTCAATGTTTTAGTCCTAGTAGGTTTTTGTAGATTTTAAAAGGATTTTCTACATATGCAATTATGACCTAAATATATAAAGATAGTTTTACTGCTTCTCTTTTACTCTTCTCAGAATGCCCTTTTCTTCTGCCTAGTACTTCAAACATCAGGATTGAATAAAAGTGGTGAGAGTGGATTTTTTTTGCCTCATATGTAGCCATAAGGGAATAGGACTCAGTGTTTCATCTTTGAATATGATGTTAGCTGCAGGTTTTTTGTAGAAGCTTTTTTTTACCTTTTTTGATATGGAGTCTCGCTCTGTCGCCCAAGCTGGAGTGCAGTGGCGTGATCTCTGCTCACTACAGCCTCCGCCTCCCGGGATCAAGGGATTCTCCCACCTCAGCCTCCCAGTAGGTGGGAATACAGGGGTGTGCCACCATGCCTAGCTAATTTTGCATTTTTTGTAGAAACGGGGTTTCACCATGTTGGCTAGGCTTGTAGAAGCATTTTGTCAAGTTGAAAACATTCCCTTTTCTTACAAGTTTCCTTAAAGTTGTGTCTGTGTGGGGTGTGTGTATGTGTGTATGTGTTTCCACCAAGACTGAGTCTTGCTCTGTCACCCAGGCTGGAATGCAGTGGCACAATCTTGGCTCACTGCAACCTCCACCTCCCAGGTTCAGGTAATTCTCCTGCCTCAGCCTCCTGAGTAGCTGGGATTACAGGCGCCCGCCACTGTGCATGGCTAATTTTTTTTTGTATTTTGAATAGAGACGGGGTTTCGACATGTTGGTCAGGCTGGTCTCAAACTCCTGACCTCAGGTGATCTGCCCACGTTGGCCTCCCAAAGTGCTGGGATTGCAGGCATGAGCCATCATGGCTGGCCTAAGTTTACTTAGAGTTTGTATCATGAATGGGTATAAAATTTTATCAAATGCTTTTTCTAAAGCTATTGAGATGGTCATATCACTTTTATTTTTTAGTTTGTTAAACTGGTTAATACATTGCTTTAAAAAATATATTCCTGGATAGTAGGTCATGGTGGTTTTGTTTTTTGTTGAGACAGGTTCTAGCTCTGTCACCCAGGCTGCACTCGTGGTGCAAAGTCATGATGTATTTTCAAAAATACATTATTAGATTGCATATATATATGTTTTGGTTTTTTGAGATGGGGTCTCACTCTGTCACCCAGGCTAGAGTGCACTGGTGTGATCTCAGCTCACTGCAACCTCCATCTCCTAGGTTCAAGCAATTCTCCTGCCTCAGCCTCCCGAGTAGCTGGGATTATAGGCGCCCGCCACTATGCCCAGCAATTTTTTTGTATTTTTAGTAGAGGCAGGGTTTCACCATGTTGGCCACGCTGGTCTCGAACTCCTGACCTCATGATTCACCCGCCTCAGGCTCCCAAAGTGCTGGGAGTACAGGTATGAGCCACCTCGCCCAAGAGGATTTCTGATTTCTTAAGTCATTTTGGTAATTTGTGTTTTGCTAGGATTTGCCTTTCTCATCTAAGTTGTCAAATTTGTAGGCAAATTTATTCTTACTTTGTAGTTACATTCCTTTTTGCATTCCTGTTATTGGTAATTTGTAGCATTTCTCTATTCTCTTCGTCAGTCTAGCCAGAAGTTGATCATTTATGTTTATCTTTCCAAAGAAGGAGTATTAATTTCACTGATTTTTCTCTATTAATGAACTAGTTTTCTATTTCATTGATTTCTTCTCTTTATTATTTCTTTCCTTCTAAATAATGTGTTTAATTTTCTCTTCCTATTTTAATGTAGGTGCTTAGGTCATTGGTTTTAGCCCATTCTTCTTTTCCAAACATTTAAGGTATGTATTTTCCCCTACACAGTGCCTTAGCTGTATTCTACATATTTTGTATTGCTATTTTGTGATAGCTTTATTGAGAATAATTAACATGCCATATAGTTTATCCACTTAAAGTATATAATTTAATAGTGTTTAGATGTTCGTAGGGTTGTGCAGTGATCACCACAATCAATTTTAGAACATTTTCATCACTTTGAAAAGAATCACTGTACCTTTTATCACCACCAAACCCTCCATTTCGGTCTTTGATGCATTTTTAGTTCATTTTTTTTTCACATGGTGTGAAGTAAGGGTCCAAATTCATTCTTTTGCATGTGTCTATCCAGTAATCTTAGTAACATTTGTTGAAAAGACTATTTCTCCCCGCACCACCCCGCCCCACTCCCGAGTTTGAATGGTCTTGGTGCCTCTATCAAAAATCAATAGATCATAGACACATGGGCTTCTTCTAGACTCTTAATTCTATTTCATTGATCTATATGTCTATCCTTATGTCAGTACCACACTGGCATAATTACTATTGCTTTGTAGTAGGTTTTGAAATAGAAAAGTGAAAGTCCTCCTGCTTTGTTTTCATTTTTTCAAGATTCTTTGGCTATTCTGAGTCTTTTGAATATTCATATAAATTTTAGTTTCAGCTTGTCAGTTTGTACAAGGAAACTACCTGTGATTCTGATAGAGACCATGCTGAGCTGGTAGATCAATTTGGGGAATAGAGCTATCTTAATAATATTAAGTCTTCTGATCCATGACCGTGAGGTGTGGTTTCATTTATTAGATCTCTAATTTCTTTCAACAATATTTTGTTGTTTTCAGAGTATAAGTTAGGTCTCATTGTGTTAATTTTATTCTTAAGTATTTTATTATTTTGAATGCATCTGTAAATGGAATTGTTTTATTTTTATTTTCAGATTCTCCATTGCAAGTGTATAAAATACAGTGATTTTGTATATCGATCTTGTATCCTGCAACCTTGCTGAACTTATTTATTAAGTCTAAAAGTTTTTAGTGAATGCCTTAGGATTTTCTATATCTGTCGCCTGGGTTGGAGGATTTTGTGTATCTAAGATCATGTCATCTGTGAATAGAGATAGTTTTTACTTTTTCCTTTCCAATCTGGATGCCTTTTATTTTGTTTTCTTGCCTAATTACCCTGACTAGAACTTCTAGTACAATGTTGAATAGAAGGGGCCAGAAAGGGCATCCTTGTTCCTGATTTTAGGGGGAAAGCATTTCATCTTTTGCCATCAAGTATGATGTTAGCTGTTGGTTTTTTATAGATACTCTTTATGATATTGAAGATATTTCCTTCTATTCCTACTTTGGAGAGTGTATTTATCAAAAAGGGTGTTGGATTTTGTCAAATGCTTTTCTGTATCTATTGAGATGATCATATAGTTTTTCTTTATTTTATAGATATGGTGTATTATATTAATTGACTTTCATATGCTAAGCCAACTTTGCATTTTTAGATAAATTTCACTTGGTCATGGTATATAATTATTTTTTGTGTTGCTAGATTTGGCTTTCTAGTTTTTTTGTGAAGGATATTTTGTATTTCTAAGAGTGTCTGTAATTTTCATTTCTTGTAATGTGTCGTCTGTTTTTAATATCAGAGTGAGACTGGCCTCATAGAATGAGTTAGAAAATGTTTCCTCCTCTTCCGTTTTTCAAAAGAATGTGTAGGAATTGGTATTGATTCTTCTTTAAATGTTTGGTAAAATTTACCAGTAAAGCCATCTGATAGAGAAGTTTTATGGGAAGTTTTCAAATTACTTCTTTATGGGCAGTGTTAAATTTACTAATCAATTTCTCTATTATAGATCTATACAGATAGTCTATTTTTCATGAGACAGTTTTGCTAGTTTGTGCTTTCTAGGAATTTGTTCATTTCATCCAAGATATTTAATTTATTGGCATACAGTTGTTTATAGTATATTTTTATAATCTTTTTTGCTTCAGTAAGGTCACATTACTACTAATGCAGTGTGTGAGGATTGCATTACTACATTATTTTATTTCTGATTCTATTAATTGCATCTTTTTTTCTAGATCAATCTAGCTACAGACTTGTCAATTTAGTTGATCTTTTCAGAAACTAACTTGGTTACTTGGTTGTGTTGACTATTGGTATTTCCTTTTTTTTTGAGACAGAGTCTTGCTCTGTCACCCAGGCTGGAGTGCAGTGGTGTGATCTCGGCTCACTGCAAGCTCCGCCTCCCAGGTTCACGCCATTCTCCTGCCTCAGCCTCTGAGGACTACAGGCGCCCACCACCATGCCCGGCTAATTTTTTTGTATTTTTAGTAGAGACGGGGTTTCACCGTATTAGCCAGGATGGTCTCGATCTCCTGACCTCGTAATTCGCCCTCCTTGGCCTCCCAAAGTGCTGGGATTACAGACATGATCCACCGCACCTGGCCGACTATTGTTATTTTCTTTATTTCAGTAATTTCTTTTCTTTCTTTCTTTCTTTCTTTTTTTTTTTTTTTTGTTAATTGGATACAGTGTCTTGCTCTGTTGCCCAGGCTGGAATGCAGTGGTGCAATCACAGCTCACTGCAGCCTTGACTTACTGGGCTCAAGTGATCTTCCCACCTCAGCCTTCCAAAGTGTTGGGATTACAGGTGTGAGCTACTCTGCCTGGTTGTTTCATTAATTTCTTTCTCTCTCTCTCTCTCTCTCTTTCTGGCAGTAGGAACTCTGCCTGGCTTTATTCCCCCACCAGTTTTATTAAGGTATAATCTACCAAATAAAAAATTGTATTTATTTACAGTGTACAATGTGATATTTTAATATATGTATACATTGCAAAATGATTAAATCAAACTAATTAACATATCCAGCACCTCATATGCTTGCCATTTTTTTTTTTTTTTTTTTTTTTTTTTTGTGGTGAGAACATTTAAGATCTATCCTCTTAGTAATTTTCAAACATACGGTACATTGTTATTAACTATTGTCCCCGAAACTTATTCTTTCTGTCTAACCGAAACTTTCTCTCACCTCATCCTGCCCTATCAGCTCCAGGTAACCACCATTCTACTCTCTGCTTCTATGAGTTCGCCTGCTTTACATTCCACGTGTAAATGAGATCAGTGTTTGTCTTACTGTGCCCGGCTTATCTCGCTTAGCATAATGAACCTCTAGGGTCATCTGTGTGGTCACAAATGGCAGGATTTCTATATTTTTAAGGCTGAATAGTATTTCATTGTGTATCTATATACCACAAGTTTGCTATCCATTCAGCCACTGATGGACACTTAGGTTGATTCCATATCTTGGCTAGTGTAAATAATGCAGTGCACATGGGAACGCAGATATCTCTTTGACATACTGACTTCATTTCCTTTGGATGTATAGCCAGAAGTGGGATTGCTGGGTTATATAGTAGTTCTGTTTTTAATTTTTAAAGACACTTTTGTGCTGTGTCCCATAATGGCTAAACTAATTTATATTCCCATCAGTGGTGTACAAGGGGTTCCTTTTCTCCATATCCTCACCAACATTTATCTTTCATCTTTCTTGTAGTAGCCATTGCAATAGGTGTGAGGTGATTTTCTTTGCATTTCTCTAATAATTAGCAATGTTGCCCTAATGACTACCAATGTCGAGTGTTTTTTCACATACCTGTTGGCCAGTTGTACCACTTCTTTTGAGAAATGTCTGTTCAGGCTCCTTGCCCATTTTTAAATTGGGTTATTTGTTTTCTTCCTACTGAGTTCCTTGTATATTTTGAATATTAAGCCCTTGTCAGCCGTATGGTTTACAAATTTTTTTCCCATTTTGTAGATTTTCTCTTCACACTTTTCTTTGTTGTGCAGAAGCTTTTTACTTTGATCCAGCCCCATTTCTCTATTTTCTCTTTTGAAGCCTATGCTTTTGGAGTTATATCCAAAACAATCACCGTGCTGGTCAATGTCAAGAAGCATTTCCTCTCCATTTTCTTCTAGCAGTTTTACCGTTTCAGGTCTTACATTTAAGTCTTTAATCCATTATGAGTTGATTTTGTATATGGTGAAATAAGGGTCCAGTCTCATTCTTCTCCACAGGCAGTGTTCCCAGTATCATTTGCAGAGATCGTCCTTTCTCCACTGCATGTTCTTGGCACCTTTGTCAAAGGTCAATTGACTGTAAATGAATGGATTTATTTCTCAGCTCTCTATTCTGTTCCACTGGTCTCTATGTCTGCTTTTTATGGCATTACCATTCTGTTTTGATTACTATTGTTTTGTAGTATATTTTGAAATTAGGTAGTGTGATGCCGCCAACTTTGTTCTTTTTGCTCAAGCTTGCTTTGTCTAAAGGGTGTATTGTGGTTCCATATGAATTTTAGGATTTTTTTTGTACTTCTGTAAAAATGCTCTTGGAATTTTGATAGGGATTACATTGAATCTGTAGATTGCTTTGGGTAGTATGAACATTAACAATATCAATTCTTCTGATCTGTAAACATGGAATATCTTTCCACTTATTTGTGTCTTCTTCAATTTCTTTTATCAATGTTTTATAGTTTTCAGTGAACAGATATTATCTTTTTTATTATGCTATTATAAATGGGATTGTTTTATTGATTTTATTGATTTCAATTCTGCCAGTGTGTAGAAACATTACTGATCTTTGTATGTTGTTGGTTTTGTATCCTAAAATTTAGTGAATTTATTAGTTCTAACCTTTTTTGGTTGGAGCTTTTCACCACTGAGTATGATGTTAACTGTGGGCTTGTCATATATATTCTTTATTGTGTTGAGGTACATACCTTCTTTACCTGGTTTCCTTGGAGTTTTTTATGTTTATTATGAAAGGATGTTGAAGTTTGTTGAATGCATTTTCTACATGTGTTGAGATTATCATTTGATTTTTATCCTTCATTCTGTTCATGTGGCGTTTCACATGGATTCATGTGTATATGTTGAACCACCCTTGCATCTCAGGGATAAATCCTACTTGATTATAGTGTATGATCCTCTTAACTTGTTATCCAATTTTGTTTGCTAGTATTGTTTTTTGCAAATTTTTGAATTTGTATTTAGCAAGAATATTGACATGTAGTTTCCTTGTAGAAAATGTGTAGAAAACATTGTCTTGCTCTGGTATCATGATAATGCTGATCTCTAAAAATGAATTTGGAAGTCTTCCCCTCTTTTCAATTTTTTGGAAGAATTTGAGGATAAGTGGTAATTCTTTAAATGCTTAGTAGAATTCACCCATGAAGCCATCTGGTCTTGAGCTTTTTTTTTGATGTGAGTTTTTTTAAAAAAAATCTTAACTATCAGGAATACACTATTTATTTATTTAATCTTTGAGACAAGGTCTGGTTCTGTCCCCCAGGCTGGAGTGCTGTGGTGCCATCGAGGCTCACTGCAATCTCCATCTCTCAGGCACAAACCATTCCCCTACCTCAGCCTCCCAAGCAGCTGGGACTACAAGTGCATGCCACTATGCTCAGCTAATTTTTGTATTTTTGGTAGAGATGGGCATGTTACCCAGGCTGGTCTTGAGCTCCTGAGCTCAAGCGATCCACCTGCCTTAGCCTCCCAAAGTGCTGGGATTACAGGCATGAGCCACTGCACCCGGCCGGATTTATTTTTATTACTGATTTAATCTCCTTACTTGCTTTGGTCTCTTTAGACTTAAAAAAATTTTTTTTCATGATTTGGTCTTTGTAGGTTTTATATTTCTAGGAATTGTCCATTTCTTCTACGTTATCCAATTTGTTGGCATATAATTGTTCATAGTAGTCGCTTATGATCCTTTGTATTTCTTGTGTCTCTTCTTTCATTTATAAATGTATTTATTTGAGACTTCATTTTTTCTCAGTTTGGCTAAAGTTTTCTCAGTTTTGTTTATGTTTTCAGAAATCAACTCTTAGTTTCATTGATATTTTCTATTTTTTCATTGATATTTCTATTTCTTTATTATTATAATTTCTACTCTAATCTTTATATTTTTATTTATTCTTCCTTTTGCTTGCTTTAGATTTTGTTTGCCTTTCTTTTTTAGCGTCTTAAGAAGTTAGGTTGTTGATTTGAGATTTTTTTTCTTTTTAAAGATACTGTATTAATTTTCTTCTAAGCACTGCTTTAGCAGCATCTCATAAGTTTAGATATGTTGTATGTTCATTTTAAGTCATCTCAAAGTATTTTCCAATTTTCCTTTTGATTTCTTCTTTGTCCTGTTGGTTATTTTGTACTATATTTTTTTATTTCCACATATCTGACATTTTACTTTTTTCTATAGTTTTCCCTTTTTTTTCTGTTATTCATTTCTAATTTAATCTCATTATTATGGTTGGAAAACATACTTTATATTTTTACAGTTTTAAAAAAATTCTTGATTTTGTTGTATTGTCCAGTGTTGTGTCTATTCTAGAGAATGTTTCATGTGCTCTTGAAAAAAATGTGTATTCTACTTTGTTTGATGAAGTGATCTATAGATATCTGCTAGGCCTGATTGGTTTATAATGTTGTTTAAGTCTTCTGTTTACCTGTTGTCTTTTGCCTTATTGTGGTAACATTATTGTAAGTGAGGTATTGAAGTCTGAATATTAGCATTGAATTTTATCATTTTCCCTTCATTTCTGTCAGTTTTTGGTTCATTTACTTAGTGCTTTGTTACTGAGTTCATATATACATATATTCTTATGCATTTCTGATGGATTGACCCTTTACCAATGTAAAATGTCCTTCTTTATCTCTAGTAACATCTTTTAAAAGTCTGTTTTCTCTGATATTATCATAACCACTTCAGCTTTCTTATGTTGCTCTTTGCATGGTATATTTTTTATCCTTTTAGTTTCAATCTATTTTACTTTGAAACTAAAATGTGTCCCTTATAGACAGCATATAGTTAAACCTTGTTTATTTACTTAGGTTTTCACTTTCTGTGATTAAATTGCTTTATCAGTTTACATTTAATATTATTATTGATATGCAGTCGTGTGTCTCTCAATGATGAAAATATATTCTGAGAAATGTGCCATTAGGCAATTTTTTTGTGTGAACATCATAGAGTGTACTTCTGGAAACCCAAATGGTATAATCTCCTAACACCTAGGCTATATGGAATAGCCTATTGTGCCTGGGCTATAAACCTGTACAGCATGTTACTGTACTGAATATGTAGGCAATAGTAATACAATGATAAGTATTTGTGTATATAAACATATCTAAACATAGAAAAGGCACAGTGAAAATATGATACTGTAATCTTATGGGCCCACCATTATTTGTGCTGGTCCCTCATTGACCAAAACATTATTATGTGTCATGAGTGTAGTTGGATTTATGTCTGACATTTTACTTTTTTCTATATGACTTATACCTTTTTGTTTCTCTATTCCTCCTTTACTGTTTCCTCTTGCGTTAAGTGCATATTATCTAATGAAACATTCAAAAAAAATTTTTGTGATTTTCATCCCTGCATTTTGTGAATTATTGGTGTTTGCTACATGCATCTAACTTACCAGAATCTACTTCAGGTTTATACTAACTTAATTCTGATGATATATGGAACTGTTATTCTTCCATAGTTCTATCCCTTTTTCCTCCATTTTGTTCTATTACTGTTATACATATTGCAGGTTGAGGATCCCTTATCCAGAATGCTTGGGACCAGAAATATTTCAGATTTTGGATTTTTTTCTAATTATGGAATATTTGAATTTTACTTACTAGTTGGACTTTTCAAAATACATATGAAAATCTGAAGTCTGAAATGCTTTAATGAGCATTTCCTTTGAATGTCATGTCAGTGCTCAAGAAGTTTTGGATTTTGGAGTATTTTGGATTTTCATATTAGGATGCTCAACCTGTACTTCTGTATACTGCAAAACAATGCATTGTTGCTATTATAACTTTATATAATTGTGGTCTTTAAAAAGCTGAGAGGAAAAATGAGGGCCATTATATATTTATAGATTTTTGTTTTGTTAGCTTTCCCTCGCCCTCCCATTTCTGGGTGTCTTCGTTGTTACTTTGGCTTTGAATTAGTCTCTTTTCATTTCCTTAGTTCAATAAAGGTTTGTTTTCACCCACATTCTTTGTGCATTTATTGGTAAATATATTGTATTTTATATGTTGTAGGACCAGTAGTACAATTATATTTGTATCATCTTATGTAATATTATATAATTGACTTTAAAATCAGTTCAGATGGAAAAGAGATGCATTTATACTGTCTTTTATAATTACATAATTACTTTTATTGTTGCTCTTTGCTTTTGTGTGTGTTTTGAATTACCATCTGTGATCAGTTATTTTCAGTTTGAAGAACTTCCTTTAGTGGTTCTTATATGGTGGGTCTGCTAACAAGGCATGCTCTCACTTTTTGTTTCTCTAGGAATGTATTTTTCTTTTTTTTAAATTATACTTTAAGTTCTGGGGTACAGGTGCAGAATGTGCAACTTTATTACATAGGTGTACACGCTGCACCCGTCAACCTGTCACCTGCATTACGTATTTCTCCTAATGCTATCCCTCCCCTAGCCCCCCAGCCCCTGACAGGCCCCAGTGTGTGATATTCCCCTCCCCATGTGCAGGTGTTCTCATTGTTCAACTCCCACTTATGAGTGAGAACACATGATGTTTGGTTTTCTGTTCTTGTGTTAGTGTTGCCTGAGAATGGGTTTCCCAGCTTCATCTATGTCCCTACAAAGAACATGAACTCATCCCTTTTTTATGACTGCATAGTATTCCATAGCGTATATGTGCCACCTTGTGCTTAATCCCAGTTATCACTGATGGCACATTTGGGTTGGTGCAAGTCTTTGCGACTATTTGTGAATAGTGCTCGCAATAAACATACGTTGCACATGTGTCTTTATAGTAGATGATCGTATAATCATTTGGGTATATACAGTAATTGGGATTGCTGGTCAAATGGTATTTCTAGGTTCTAGATCCTTGAGGAACACCACACTGTCCCTTCACAATGGTTAAACTAATTTACACTCCCACCAACAGCATAAAAGTGTTCCTATTTCTTCCAACATCCTCTCCAACATCTGTTTGTTTCTTGACTTTCTAATGATCGCCATTCCCAACATAGTGTGAGAGGGTATCTCATCGTGGTTTTGGATTTTGCATTTCTCTAATGACCAGTGATGATGGGCATTTTTTTCATATTTTTGTTGCTGCATAATGTCTTCTTTGAAAGAAGTGTCTGTTCCAATCCTTTGTCCAATTTTTGATGGGATTGTCTGTTTTCCTTCTTGTAAATTTGTTTAAGTTCTTTGTCGATTCTGGATATTAGCCCTTTGTCAGATGGATACTTTGCAAAAATTTTCTCCCATTCTTCAGGTTTCCTGTTTACTCTAATGGTAGTTTCTTTTGCTGTGCAGAAGCTCTTTAGTTTAATTAGATCCCATTTGTCAATTTTGGCTTTTGTTGCCATTGCTTTTGGTGTTTTAGTCATGAAGTCTTTGCCCATGCCTATTTCCTGAATGGTACTGCCTAGGTTTTCTTCTAGGATTTTATGGTTTTAGGTCTTATGTTTAAGTCTTTAATCCATCTTGAGTTAATTTTTGTAGTATAGTTTGAAGTCAGGTAGTATGATGCCTCCAGGTTTGTTCTTTTTGCTTAGGATTGTCTTGGCTGTATGGGCTCTGTTTTGGTTCCATATGAAGTTTAAAGTAGTTTTTGCCAATTCTGTGAAGAAAGTCATTGGTAGCTTGATGGGGATAGCATTGAATCTGTAAATTCCTTTGGGCAGTATGGTCATTTTCACAATATTGGTTCTTCCTATCCATGAGCATGGAATGTTTTTCCATTTGTTTCCTCTTCATTGAGCAGTGGTTTGTAGTTCTCCTTGAAGAGGTCCTTCACATCCATTATAAGTTGGATTCCTATGTATTTTATTCTCTTAGTAGCAATTGTGAATGGGAGTTCAGTCATGATTTGGCTCTGTTTGTCTGTTATTGGCGTATAGGCATGCTTGTGATTTTTGCACATTGATTTTGTATCCTGAGACTTTGCTGAAGTTGCTCATCAGCTTAAGGAGATTTTGGGCTGAGGCAGTGGGGTTTTCTAAATATACAATCATGTCATCTGCAAACAGAGACAATTTTACTCCTTCTCTTCCTATTTGAATACTCTTTATTTCTTTCTCTTGCCTGATTGCTGTGGCCAGAACTTCCAATACTGTGTTAAATAGGAGTGGTGAGAGAGGGCATCCTTGTCTTGTGTTGGTTTTCAAAGGGAATACTTCCAGCTTTTGCCCATTCAGTGTTATATTGGCTGTGGGTTTGTCATAAATAGCTCTTATTATTTGGAGATGCGTTCCATCGATACCTAGTTTATTGAGATTTTTTAGCATGAACGGGTGTTGAATTTTGTCAAAGGCCTTTTCTGCATCTGTTGAGATAATCATGTGATGTTTGTCATTGGTTCTTTTTATGTGATGGATTACATTTATTGATTTGTGTATGTTGAACCAGCCTTGCATTCCAGGTATGAAGCTGACTTGATCGTGGTGGATAAGCTTTTTGATGTGCTGCTGGATTTGGTTTGCCAGTATTTTATTGAGGATTTTCACATCGATGTTCAGCAGGGATATTGGTCTGAAATTTGTTGTTGTTGTTTTTGTGTCTCTGCCAGGTTTTGGTATCAGGATGATGCTGGCTTCATAAAATGAGTTAAGGAGGAGTCCTTCTTTTTCTATTGTTTGGGATAGTTTCAGAAGGAATGGTACCAGCTCCTCTTTGTACCTCTGGTAGAATTCGGCTCTGAATCTGACTGGTCCTGGACTTTTTTTTTTTGGTTAGTAGGCTATTAATTACTGCCTCAATTTCAGAACTTGTTATTGGTCTATTCAGAGATTTGACTTCTTCCTGGTTTAGACTTGGAAGGGTGTATGTGTTCAGGAATTTATCCATTTCTTCTAGATTTTCTAGTTTATTTGCATAGAGGTGTTTATAGTATTCTCTGATGGTAGTTTGTATTTCTGTGGGATCAGTGGTGACACCCCTTTATCATTTTTTACTGTTTCTATTTGACTCTTCTCTCTTTTCTTCTTTATTAGTCTTGCTAGCGTTCTATCAATTTTGTTGATCTTTTCAAAAAACCAGCTCCTGGATTCATTGATTTTTTTGAAGGGTTTTTTGTGTCTCTATCTCCTTCAGTTCTGCTCTGATCTTCGTTATTTATTGTCTTCTGCTAGCTTTTGAATTTGTTAGCTCTTGCTTCTCTAGTTCTTTTAATTGTGATGTTACGGTGTCGATTTTAGATCTTTCCTGCCTTCTCTTTTGGGAATTTAGTGCAATAAATTTCTCTCTACACATTGATTTAAATGTGTTGCAGAGATTCTGTTACACTGTGTCCTTGTTCTCATTGGTTTCAGGGAACATCTTTATTTGTGCCTTCATTTTGTTGTGTACCCAGTAGTCATTCAGGAGCAGGTTGTTCAGTTTCCATGTATTTGTGCAGTTTTGAGTGAGTTTCTTAATCTTGAGTTCTAATTTGATTGCGCTGTGGTCTGAGAAACTGTTTATTATGATTTCCGTTATTTGCATTTGCTGAGGAGTGTTTTACTTCCACTTATATGGTCAATTTTAGAATAAGTGTGATGAGGTGCTGAGAAGAATGTATATTCTGTTGATTTGGGATGGAGAGTTCTGTGCTTGGTTCACTTGGTCCAGAGTGAGTTCAAGTCCTGAATATCCTTGTTAATGTTCTGTCTCATTGATCTGTCTAATATTGACAGTGGGGTGTTTAAATCTCCCACTATTGTGTGGAAGTCTAAGTCTCTTGTAGGTCTCTGAGAACTTGTTTTATGAATCTGGGTGCTCCCGTATTGGGTTCATATATATTTAGGATAGTTAGCTTTTCTTGTTGCATTGATCTCTTTACCTTTGTTTAATGCCCTTCTTTGTCTCTTTTGATCTTTGTTGGTTTAAAGTCTGTTTTATCAGAGATTAAAATTGCAACTACTTTTTTTT
>NW_016823353.1:16041-44234 GCF_001698545.2 Rhinopithecus bieti | reverse complement strand
AAAAAAAAAAAAAAAAAAAAAAAAAGATATCTGTATCTTTTTTGATAATCTTTATTTGATGAGACATTGTCATTATATCTTCCTTTACTTCATTAACCATGTGTTGTTAGGACCTTGAACATATTTTTAATGCTTACTTTGAAGTTTTGCTTGTTAAATATGACATCTGGTGGCTTGAAAATGTGTTCTTCTCAATCTTACAAAATAAAGAATGCGGCCAGGCATGGTGGCTCATGCCTGTAATCCCAGCACTTTAGGAGGCCAAGGCGGGCGGATCACCTGAGTTGAGGAGTTTGAGACCAGCCTGGCCAACGTGGTGAAACCCTGTATCTACTAAAAAAAATTAGCCGGGCATAGTGGTGCACACTTGTAATCCCAGCTACTTGAGAGGCTGAGGCAGGAGAATCACTTGAACCTGGGAAGTGGAGGTTGCAGCGAGCTGAGGTCGCACCACTACACTCCAGCCACTGCACTCCAGCCTGGGCAACAGAGTGAGACTCCGTCTCAAAAAAAAAAAAAAAAAAAGCTCACAAAACAATGCAGACAGTACCTCTTTTGGGTAAATATGTACTTTTGCACATATACATATGTATGTATAGTCAGTCTAGCACAGACAGAAGTTTGGAAGGCTGTGCCCCAAATGTTGTAAGAGATCTGCTCCTGTTCCCTTCCTAGGCTTGATGATAGAGACAGTTACTGCAGCACCATCCTCAAGCCACGTAACACAGTGGCCGAAGAGCAGCCTGACTGAGGTGAGGGAAATCTCAAGTCTGGTCAGAGCCCCAGACAGCTGACTGGCCTTCTCCGTGCTACCTGCTGGGCCCTCCTTGCTGAATAGGTTGGCTGTGTCCCGTCTACAGGGCTTTCTTCCCTACTGAGGGGCCCCTTTAGCATGCCCCAGGGCCCACAGTCATTTCTGTTCTCGAATGTGGTACCACATAAGACCCACGTCCCAGCACACCTCAACTCAAAGACCTGTCTTGGCTCACAAAGGCTGTGAAGAGAACAAGATAACACTGGCCAAGCCTTAAAAAGTGAGTGACTCAAACCTTCAAAATGCTCGTGTTTTTCTATAAAAACGCCATCTTCAACCAGAGAGGTTGCAGTGAGCTGAGATAGCAATACTGCACTCCAGACTGGGCAACAGAATGAGACCCTGTCTCCAAAAAAAGAGAATTGTCTATTCATGTCCGTAGCCCACTTTTTGATAGGATTGTTTGTTTCTTTCTTGCTGATTTGTTTGAGTTCCTTGTACATTCTGGATATTATTCCTTTATTGGATGCATCATTTGCAAAGATTTTCTCCCACTCTATGGGCTGTTTACTCTGATGATTATTTCTTTTGCTGTGCAGAATTTTTTTAGTTTAATTAAGTCCCATCTATTTATCTTTGTTTTTGTTGCATTTGCTTTTGGGTTCTTGGTAATGAAGGGTTTGCCTGAGCCAATGTCTAGAAGGGTTTTTCCGATGTTATCTTCTAGAATTTTTATGGTTTTAGGTCTTAGATTTAAGTCTTTGATCATTTCGAGTTGATTTTTGTATAAGGTGAGAGATGAGGTCCAGTTTCATTCTTCTACATATAGCTTGCCAATTATCTCAGCACCATTTGTTGAATAAGGTGTACTTTCCCCACTTTATGTTTTTGTTTGCTTTGTTGAAGATCAGTTGGCTGTATTTGGCTTTATTTATGGGTTCTCTATTCTGTTCCATTGGCCTATGTGCCTATTTTTATACTAGTACCAGGCTATTTTGGTAACATAGCCTTGTAGTGTAATTTGAAGTTGGGTAATGTGATGCCTCCCGATTTGTTCTTTTTGCTTAATCTTACTTTGGGTATTGTTAGAAATGCTTGTTCCCTGGTGCCACAGATAAATAGCACTTGAACATGAATTTAATTCTCTCAGCAAGGCCATTTTTGCTTTCTGTAGAAAGGGTGCCCATTGTAGATGGGACAATGGTGAGAGCACACTTGAACAAAGGAAAAGCAGACATATTTATCCCTTACGCATTTGGGTCATCCTTACTGCAGTGTCCTGAATCCATTGCCTGGAGCTGGACCTCACAGTCTTAAACTGATATCTGATTTGCTAATAACCTAAAACTTTCCTAAATAGGTAAGTGCAAGGAAGAACAAAGAAGAAGAGGAAGTTGCTTATGAAAGGTTTAAGGAAGCAATAACAAGCAATAACATTTCCAAATAAGGAAGGGGCATAAGCTATGAACTAAGACTTGCCTGGGTCTGTCCAGACATGCCTGAGTAAGCCAAAGCAACTAACTGGGCTAAAGTGTAAGAACTAATAGTTGATAGGAGTCTTTAGAGTAAGGAGCTATTATTCCTGGTGTCTATTATTGTATTTTTAAACCAAGATGAGCTTTGAAGAGGAACTTTTCTACGTTCTACAGTATGCTGGCTCTTTTTCAGTCCCATACGAATTTTAAGATTTTTAGAATTGTGTTTTCTAGTTCTATGAATAATGATGATGGCATTTTGATGGGAATTGCCTTGAATTTATATATTGTTTTTGGCAGTATGGTCATTTTTACAATATTGATTCTACCCATCCATGAGCATGGGATGTATTTCCATTTGTTTCTGTTATAAATGATTTCTTTCAGCAGTGTTTTGTAGTTTTCCTTGTAGAGATCCTTCACCTCCTTGGTTAGGTATATTCCTACCTTTTTTGTTTGTTTGTTTGTTTTTGTTGCTATTGTAAAAGGGGTTGAGTTCTTGATTTGATTCTCAACTTGGTCACTGTTGGTATATAGCAGTGATGATTTATGTACATAGATTTTGTATACTGAATTCATTTATCAGATCTAGGAGCTTTTTGGATGAATCTTTAGAGTTTTCTAGGTATATGATCATATAATCAGCAACCAGTGACAATTGACTTCCTCTTTACCAATTTGGATGCCTTTTATTTCTTTCTCTTGTCCGATTGCTCTGGCTAAGACTTCCGGTACTATGTTGAATAGAAGTAGTGAAAGTGGGCATCCTTGTCTTGTTCCAGTTCTTAGGGGGAGTGCTTTCAACTTTTCCCCATTTAGTAATATTGTTTGTGGGTTTGTCATAGATGGCTTTTATTACCTTAGGGTATGTCCCTTCTATGCTGATTTTGCTGAGGGTTTTAATCATAAAGGGATACTGGAGTTTGTCAGATGCTTTGTCTGCATCTATTGAGATGATCGTGTGATTTTTGTTTTTAATTCTGTTTATGTGGTCTATCATATTTATTGACTTATGTGTGTTAAACCATCCCCGCATCCCTGGTATGAAACCCACTTGATCATGGTGTGTTATCTTTTTGTTATGCTGTTGGATTCGGCTAGCTAGTATTTTATTGAGGATTTTTGCAGCTATGTTCATCAGGGATATTGGTCTGTCATTTTCTTTTTTTGTTATGTCCTTTCCTGGTTTTGGTGTTAGTGTGATATTGGCTTCATAGAATGATTTAGGGAGCTTTCTCTCTTTCTCTGCCTTGTGGAATAGTTTCAGTGGGATTGGTACCAATTCTTTGAATGTCTGATAGAACTCAGCTGTGAATTCATCTGGTCCTGGACTTTTCTTTATTGACAGTTTTATTATTATTATTATTATTACCATTTGAATCTTGCTGCTTGTAATCTAGAAGGGTTGTATATTTCCAGGAATTTATCAGTTTCCTCTAGGTTTTCTAGTTTGTGTGTGTAACAATGTTAATAGTAGCCTTGAATGATCTTTTGTATTTCTGTGTATTGGTTGTAATATCTCCCATTTCATTTCTAACTGGGCTTATTTGGATCTTCTCTCTTCTTGGTTAACCTCACTACTCGTCTATCAGCTTTGTTTATCTTCTCAACCAGTTTTTTGTTTCATTTATCTTTTGTAGTGGTTTTGTTGTTGTTGTTGTTTCCATTTCATGTAGTTCTGCTCTGATCTTTGTTATTTCTTTTCTTCTGCTGGGTTTGAGTTTGGTTTGTTCTTGTTTCTCTAGTTCCTTGAGGTGTGACCTTAGATTGTCTGTGCACTTTCAGACTTTCTGATGTAGGCATTTAATGGTATGAACTTTCCTCTTAGTACCACTTTTGCTGTGTCCCAGAGGTTTTGATAAGTTGTGTTACTATTATTGTTCAGCTCCAATAATTTTTTAATTTCCATTTTGATTTCATTGTTGACCCAGAGATCATTCAAGAGCAGATTATTTAATGTCCATGTATTTTTATAGTTTTGAGGGTTCCTATTGGAGGTAATTTCCAGTTTTATTCCACTGTGGTTGGAGAAGATACTTGATATAAATTCGATTTTTAAAAATTTATTGAGATTTTATGGCCTATCTATGGTCTATTTTGGAGAACGTTCCTTGTGCTGATGAATAGAATGTATACCCTGCAATTGTTCGGTAGAATGTTCTGTAAATATCTGTGAAGTCCATTTATTCTAGGTTATAGTTTAAGTCCCTTGTTTCTTTTTAAGCTTTCTGTCTTAATGACCTGTCTATTGCAGTCCCCCACTGTTATTGTGTTGCCATCTATCTCAGTTTTTAGGTCTAGTAGTAATTGCTTATAAATTTGGGAGCTCCAGTTTTAGATGCATAAATATTTAGAATTGTGAGATTTTCCTGTTAGACTATTCCTTTTATCATTATATAATGTCCCTCTTTGTCTTTTTTAACTGTTGTTGCTTTAAAGTTTGTTTTGTCTGATATAAGAAAAACTACTCCTGCTCGCTTTTGGTTTTCATTTGTGTGGGATATGTTTTTCCACCCCTTTACTTTGTTTATTTGAGTTCTTATGTGTTAGGCGAGTCTCTTGAAGACATCAGATACTTATCTGGTGAATTCTTATCAATTCTGCCATTCTGTATCTTTTAGGTAGAACATTTAGACCATTTATATTCAATGTTAGTATTGAGATGTGAGGTACTAATCTATTCATTATGCTACTTGTTGCCCGAATACTTTGTTTTTCTTTAATTGTGTTATTGTTTTATAGGCCTTGTAAGATTTATACTTTAAGGAGATTCTATTTTGGTGTATTTCAAGGTTTTGTCTCAAGATTTAGAACTCCTGTTGGCAGTTCTTATAGTGCTAACTTGGTAGTAGCAAATTCTCTCAGCATTTGTCTGAAAGAAACCTTCATCTTTTTTTTCTTTTCCTTCATTTTTGAAGCTTAGTTTCACTGGAGACAAAATTCTTGGCTGATAATTGTTTTGTTTAAGGAGGTAAAAGATAGGACCCCAATTCCTTCTAGCTTGTATGGTTTCTGCTAAGAAATCTGCTGTTAATCTGATAGGTTTTTCTTTATAGGTTACGTGAAGCTTTTGCCTCACAGATCTTAAGATTCCTTCCTTTGTGTTGATTTTATTATTTATTTATTTGTTTATTTATTTTTCTTGTTTTTTTTAATTATTATTATACTTTAAGTTCTAGGGTACATGTGCATAACGTGCAGGTTTGTTACATATGTATACTTGTGCCATGTTGGTGTGCTGCACCCATCAACTCGTCAGCACCCATCAATTCATCATTTATATCATGTATAACTCCCCAATGCAATCCCTCCCTCCTCCCCCCTCCCCATGATAGGCCCCAGTGTGTGATGTTCCCCTTCCCGAGTCCAAGTGATCTCATTGTTCAGTTCCCACCTATGAGTGAGAACATGCGGTGTTTGGTTTTCTGTTCTTGTGATAGTTTGCTAAGAATGATGGTTTCCAGCTGCATCCATGTCCCTACAAAGGACGCAAACTCATCCTTTTTTATGGCTGCATAGTATTCCATGGTGTATATGTGCCACATTTTCTTAATCCAGTCTGTCACAGATGGACATTTGGGTTGATTCCAAGTCTTTGCTATTGTGAATAGTGCCGCAATAAACATACGTGTGCATGTGTCTTTATAGCAGTATGATTTATAATCCTTTGGGTATATACCCAGTAGTGGGATGGCTGGGTCATATGGTACATCTAGTTCTAGATCCTTGAGGAATTGCCATACTGTTTTCCATAATGGTTGAACTAGTTTACAATCCCACCAACAGTGTAAAAGTGTTCTATTTCTCCACATCCTCTCCAACACCTGTTGTTTCCTGACTTTTTAATGATTGCCATTTTGAGATGGAGTTTTGTTCTTGTCGCCCAGGGGGAGTGCAATGGCACTATCTCAGCTCACTGCAACCTCTGCCTCCTGAATTCACATGATTCTCCTGCCTCAGCCTCCAGAGTAGCTGGGATTACAGGCACCTGTCACCACGCCCAGCTGATTTTTGCATTTTTAGTAGAGAAAGAGTTTCACCATGTTGGCCAGGCTGGTCTCGAACTCCTGACCTTAGGTGATCCACCCGCCCCGGGCTCCCAAAGTACTGGGATTACAGATGTGAGCCACCGCACCTGGCTTGTGTTGACTTTAGATAACCTGATAACTGTGTGCTTCAGTAATGATCTTTTTGCAATGAATTTCCAGGTATTCTTTGGACTTCTTGTATTTGGATGTTTAGATCTCTAGCAAGGACTGGAAGTTTTCCTCAATTATTCCCTTTAATAAGTTTTCCAAACTTTTAGATTTCTCTTCTTCCTTAGGAACACCAATTATTCTTAGGTTTAGTGATTTAACATAATCTTAAACTTATTGGAGGGTTTGTTATTATTACTATTATTTTTCAAGATGGAGTTTCACTTTTGTTGCCCAGGCTGGGGTGCAATGGCACAATGGCTCACTGCAACCTCTGCCTTCTGGGTTCAAGCAATTCTCCTGCCTCAGCTTCCCAATGTTATTGTTTTTTTAAATTCTTTTTTCCTTCTCTTTGTTGCAGTGGGTTAATTCAAAAGGCTTGTCTTCACGCTCTCAATTTCTTTCCTCTACTTGTTATAGTCTATTGTTGAAACTTCCCAGTGTTTTTTTTCCTTTTTCTGAGTTTGACTTTTCATTTGCAGAAGTTGTGATTGTTTTTTATTCATGCTATCTATTTCTCTGGAAATTTTGTCATCCATATCCTGTATTCCTTAAAATTTCTTTAAGTTGGTTTTCACCTTTTTCTGGTGCCTTCTTGAGTGGCTTAGTAATCTACCTCCTGAATGCATTTTCTGGCAATTCAGAAAATGCCATTAAGAAATTAGTCATTCAGATATTTCTGGCAATTCAGTTCCCAATAAGTTTCTCATTTTCCATCTGAGACTTCCTCAGCCTGGGCTTCACTGCTTATATCACTATAAGCATTTTGGTCAAAACAATTTAACAAGTCTCTAGGGAGTTCCAAACTCATCTTCCTGTCTTCTTCTGAGTCCTCTACACTCTTCCAACTTCTGCCAGTTACCCAATTACAAAGCTGCTGCCACATTTTCAGGTATTTTTATAGCAATGCCCTACTTAGTACCAGTTTTCTGTATTAGTTCTTACATTCTTATTAAAAAAATACCTGAGACTGGGTAATTTATAAAGAAAAGAACTCTAATTGGCTAATGGTTCCACATGCTCTATAGGAAACACAGTGGCTTCTGCTGTGCTTCTGGGGAGGCCTCAGGAAACTACTCATAGCAGAAACCAGAATGGGAGCAGGCACATCACATGACCAGAGCAGGAGGGAGAGAGAGGGCAGGGAAGGTGTTACACACTTTTAAACAACCAGATCTTATGAGAACTCACTCACCATCATAAGAACAGCACCAAGGGGATGGTGATAAGCCATTCATGAAGGATTCAGTCACTTCCCATGATGCCCCACCTCCAACATTGAGGTTTATAACGGGACATGAGATTTAACTGGGAACACAGATCCAGATCATATGAATTATCTGGGACTTCTAGAAATATGTCGAATAGAACTGTTGAAAGAAGACATTCTTGCCTTGTTCTCAATCTTAGAGGAAAAACGTCTAGTTTCTCACCATTGTCTAATGGTAGCTGTAGGTTTTTTGTAGATTTTCTTTATCAAATTGAGAATTCTCCTCTATTCCTACTTTGTTGACAGTTTTTGTCATGAATGAATATTGGATTTTGTCAAATGCTTTTTCTATATGGATGTGAGTATATGATTTTATTAGCCTGTTGATGTGATGGATTACATCAACTGATTTTTGAATGTTGAATCAGCTTTGAATATCTGAAATAAATTGTACTTGGTCATGGTGTATAAGTCTTTTACACTTTACTGTATTTAATTTCCTAATATCTTGTTGAAGATTTTGCATGGATTTTCTGAGAGATATTAGTCTATAATTTGTATTTCTTGTAGTATCTTTCTCTGGTTTTGGTATTAGGGTAAATCATTTGTACTATTTTCAAGAAATTGGTCCATTTGATCTAAGTTATCAAATTTGTGGGCATAGAGTTATTAATAATATTCCTTTATGATTATTTTTGTGTCCATATAGTCAGTAGTAATGGCTTCTCTTTTATTTCAATATTAGTAATCTTTTCTTGATTAGCCTGCCCATGTGTGCATCAGTTTTATTGATCTTTTAAAGGAACCAACTTTTGATTTCTTTGATTTACTCTATTAATTTCCTGTTTTCAGTTTCATGGATTTCTGCTCTTAATTTTCTTTTCTTCCGTGTATGTAGTTTGGATGTTTGTTCTCTCCAAATTTCATGTTGAAACGTGATCTCTAAATGTTGGAGATGGGGCCTAGTGGGAGGTGTTTGGATCGTGGAAGCAGATCTTATGAATGGCTTGATGATCTCCCCAGGGTAATGGGTTGACATGGGATCTGGTTGTTAAAAGGTATCTGGGGCCGGACTTGTGGCTTACGCCTGTAATCCCAGCAGTTTGGGAGGCCTGGGAGGACGGATCACGTGAGGCCAGGAGTTCGAGACCAGCCAGGCCAGCATAGCAAAACCCCATCTCTACTAAAAATACAAAAATGCGCAGGGCATGATGACACACACCTATAATTCCAGTTACTCAGGAGACTGAGGCATGAGAATTGCTTGAACCTGGGAGGCAGAGGTTGTAGTTGGCAGAGATCGTACCACTGCATTCCAGCCTGGGCAATGGAGTGAGACTTTGTCTCAAAAAAATAAAGGGTACCTGAGACCTCTTTTCTCTCTCCCTTGCTCACTGTTTTGGTATGTGACACACCTCCTCCCCATTTGCCTTTCACCGTCAATAAAAGCTTCCCAAGGCCTTCCCCAGGAGCAGGTGCTGGCACAATGCTTCTTGTACAGCTGGTAAAACCATGAGCGAAATAAACCTCTTTTTTAAAATAAATTACACAGTCTCAGGTATTCTTTTATAGCAACGCAAAACACACTAATACATCTGCTTTTTTTTTTATTTTTGGATTTAATATGTTCTTTTTTTCCCTAGTTTCTTAAGGTAGAAGCTTAGGTTATTTTTGTTTGTTTGTTTGGAGACAGAGTTTCGCTCTTGTTGCCCAGGCTGGAGTGCAATGGCAAGATCTCGGCTCACTGCAACCTCCACCTCCCAGGTTCAAGTGATTCTTCTGCTTCAGTCTCCTGAGTAGCTGGGATAACAGGTGCCTGCCACCACGCCCAGCTAATTTTTTGTATTTTTAGTGGAGACGGGGTTTCACTATGTTGACCAGGCTGGTCTCAAACTCCTGACCTCAGGCGATCCACCTGCCTCGGCCACCCAAAGTGCTGGGATTACAGGCTTGAGCCACCACTCCCAGCCAGGTTATTGATTTTAGATATTCCTTCTTTTCTAATATATGCACTCAGTGCTATGAATTTCTTGTAAGTACTGCTTTAACTACATGCCATAAATTTTGGTAAGTTATATTTTAATGTTTATGTCATTCAAAAATATTCTAAATGTTTTTTGTGATTTCTTCTTTGACCTATGTGTTGTTTAGAAGTATGCTGTTACATTTCTAAATATTTTGGGACTTTCCAACTATCCTTCTGTTAATGTATTTCTAGTTCAACTCCACTGTGGTCTGAGAGTGTACTTTGTATGATTTTTGCTCTTTTAAGTTTGTTCAGATGTGTTTTAATAGGGCACACGTAGTCTATCTTAGTGAACATTGCATGTGAGCTTGAAAAGAATGTGTAATGCGTACCGATCTTTGACAAACCTGACAAAAACAAGAAATGGGGAAAGGATTCCCTATTTAATAAATGGTGCTGGGAAAATTGGCTAGCCATAAGTAGAAAGCTGAAACTGGATCCTTTCCTTACTCCTTATACGAAGATTAATTCAAGATGGATTAGAGACTTAAATGTTAGACCTAATACCATAAAAACCCTAGAAGAAAATCTAGGTAGTACCATTCAGGACATAGGCATGGGCAAGGACTTCATGTCTAAAACACCAAAAGCAACGGCAGCAAAAGCCAAAATTGACAAATGGGATCTAATTAAACTAAAGAGCTTCTGCACAGCAAAAGAAACTACCATCAGAGTGAACAGGCAACCTACAGAATGGGAGAAAATTTTTGCAATCTACTCATCTGACAAAGGGCTAATATCCAGAATCTACAAAGAACTCAAACAAATTTACAAGAAAAAAACAAACAACCCCATCAAAAAGTGGGCAAAGGATATGAACAGACATTTCTCAAAAGAAGACATTCATACAGCCAACAGACACATGAAAAAATGCTCATCATCACTGGCCATCAGAGAAATGCAAATCAAAACCACAATGAGATACCATCTCACACCAGTTAGAATGGCAATCATTAAAAAGTCAGGAAACAACAGGTGCTGGAGAGGATGTGGAGAAATAGGAACACTTTTACACTGTTGGTGGGATTGTAAACTAGTTCAACCATTATGGAAAACAGTATGGCGATTCCTCAAGGATCTAGAACTAGAAGTACCATATGACCCAGCCATCCCATTACTGGGTATATACCCAAAGGATTATAAATCATGCTGCTATAAAGACACATGCACACGTATGTTTATTGCGGCACTATTCACAATAGCAAAGACTTGGAACCAACCCAAATGTCCATCAGTGATAGACTGGATTAAGAAAATATGGCACATATACACCATGGAATACTATGCAGCCATAAAAAAGGATGAGTTCATGTCCTTTGCAGGGACATGGATGCAGCTGGAAACCATCATTCTGAGAAAACTATTGCAAGGACAAAAAAACAAACACTGCATGTTCTCACTCATAGGTGGGAATTGAACAATGAGAACACCTGGACACAGGAAGGGGAACATCACACACCAGGACTTGTCATGGCGTGGGGAGCGGGTAGGGATAGCATTAGGAGATATACCTAATGTAAATGACAAGTTAATGGGTGCAGCACATCAACATGGCACATGTTTACATATTTAACAAACCTGCACATTTTGCATATGTACCCTAGAACTTAAAGTATAATTAAAAAAAAAAAGAAAATAATGTGTATTCTGCTGTTTTTGGATAAAGTACTCTATAAATATTTAGAACCAATTGATTGATAATGCTATTCAGCTGAATTGTATCCTTGCTGACTTTCTGCCTGCTTGGTCTGTCAATTACTGATACATGGGTGTTGCATTCTCCAATAATAATCTATAATAGTAATCTAGAATAGTATTTCTCCTTGCCATCCTATCCATTTTTTTGCCTCACATATGTTGGCATGCTCTGTTGTTAGGGACATACACATTAAGGTTTGTTATGTCTTCTTTGCAAATTAACTTTCTGCAATCATTATGTCATGCCCTCTCTTTATTACTGATAATTTTCCTTTCTCTGAAATTTGCTTTGTCTGAAATTAATGTAGCTACCCTAACTTTCCTTTTATTAGCATTAACATTTAAATATTAATATTAATTTATTATAGATAAATAAGTAGATCTTGTTTTCTTATCCACTCTGACCATTTGTCTTCATTGGGGCATATAGATTAGTCATAGTTAAAGTAATTATAGTTGGATTAATATTTCCCATATTTATAAGTATACTTATTGCCCTGTTCATTTGTTTGTTTAGTCTTCAGCTGCTCTTCTGCCTTTTTTGGTTTTAATTGAGCATGTTATATGATTCCATTTTGTTTTTTCTCTTAGGGTATTAATTATATTTTCTTTTCATGTATTTATATAATTATTTGTATCATTATTAATATATGACTCCTCTAGTAGTCTGGATGTTTCATTAGAGCAGATACCACTTACCATTGAGTATGTGCAGTGACTGGAACAGAGTGTATATTCAATAAATATGTGATGAATGGGTGGGTGGATGGAAGGATGGATAAAATGTTGGCTTGAAGAATAAGAAAGAGTGAGTGAGGAAGGAGGGGAAGAGATAGAGAAAAAGTAGGAGTGAATTATGGCCAAATAACTTATAATGGGAGCAAATTACAGTGCTTTACACTTGTGAAATCACTTGTAAAAACACATAAATGTATTTGCCTCTCAGTTCTCCTTGTCTTCACATTATTGCAAACAAATACTTCTCTGTAGGTGGCAGTGCACTTACATAAGACATTTTTCTAAAAGAAAAGGGTGGGGGTGGAATTATCTTGAACATTCGAAAGCATTTATGTAACTTGAATCTCATAGTTTTAAAAACATGCTCTTATTTCCTATAATGTGATATATACTTCATTTATACTTGTCCTTAGTCTTTTTCCCTTTAGTGTTAAAGAGTTATCAGTTTTCATTTTACGACATTATGATTGAAATCAACATGCCAGTCAAGAATTCAAAAGCAGGTGTTGTGAATAAGACAGTGGCTAGCATTTTTGTTTTTAACAACAACAATAGCATTTGTAGTATAAAATAATTGAAACTGGCTAATATAGGGAGAACCGTTGGTCAAATGATACATCTCAACTAGCTTTGGGGCTGGCGACTTTTCAGTGGGAAAAGTTTCTTTTTCCTAAGGGCATTAAAAAGAATGACCCGTGGACCACCCTGCTCATGAATTTTATGTAAAAAAAATAAAAACCTGAATTTATGTTAGAGTGTTTTGTACATATTGTTACCACCTATATTATCTAAAACTTCATACAAGCTAAATGCGCTATGCTTAGATTTGCCCCATTTTGTTTTTCCATGTTGTTGTTTTCTTCCAGTTTAATATGTATGTATACATACACATATATATATATATAATTTTATTCTTACAGCACTTAAATGCAGAAAGGTCTTACAAGTCCCAGATTTCTACCTTACATAAGTCTGTTGTAAAAATGGAAGAGGAGCTTCAGAAGGTTCAGTTTGAAAAAGTGTCCGCTCTTGCAGATTTGTCTTCTACTAGGGAACTCTGTATTAAACTTGACTCGAGCAAAGAACTTCTTAATCGACAGCTGGTTGCTAAAGATCAAGAAATAGAAATGGTATGTAATATGTTTTTAAAATCTTCTTTAAAATGGCTGTTACTGTGAAGTTAGTATAATTTTGGAAAAATAAGTTCTTTTTTATGTAATATTACATCAAGCCATGTCTTTGAACTTAGATTTTATTTTTAAAATCCAAGAGGTTAGTTTATGACAGTTGTATTCCAAACAGCTTAAGACTGTAATAAAAACTCTTCCGTGGAGTGTGTGATTTGCATTTACTTTTAGCCGGCAGAATCATAAAACACACTGACATAGCGATCAGCAAAGAACCATGAGGTTGAGGTTTATTTAGCTAAATTTTAACTTTAATGATATTCTTTTAAGCTAAATTTATTTATTAATTGGCCGAGTTCTTTTAACTGTAACTCAGTTGATTGTATCTACTTTGTGCCTGACATTGTACTTGCCACTGGGAGTATAATTTTCAAAAGATATAGGTTCCTGTCCTCAGGGACTTCCCACTGACATACAAATAATTCGTAATGAATGACATATTAATAAGAGACGCTAAAAGCTTTATAGAGGAAATCTCTATTCAGCCCAGGAATATCAGGGATCAGGGAGAGTACACAAGGAGATACTGAGGAGCTCTAAAGGAATGAGGCATCCCGTTCAAAAGGAAAAACAACACAGGCAAGGAAGGGTATGGAGTGAATAATAAGTACTTTGTAATGGCTAGTGTAGCTTGCACAGGAGGAAGTGGCAGGGGAGATAGAGCCCGAATTTTAAAGTGTGTATAGAAGATGCATAGTGTATTTGAAATAGTGGAAAATTTTGGTCATGTTTAAATTTCTGTTATTGCCAAACCCTATTGAACCTTTATTTTTTTTTTTTTTTTTAATTTTTGAGATGGAGTATCACTCTGTTGCCAGGCTGGAGTGGAGTGGCACGATCTCAGCTTACTGCAACCTCCAACTCCCTGGTTCAAGTGATTCTCCTGCCTCAGTTTCCCAAGTAGCTGGGATTACAGGGATCTGCCACCACACCCAGCTAATTTTTGTAGTTTTAGTAGTGACGGGGTTTCACCATTTTGGCCAAGATGGTAGGTCTCAATCTCCTGACCTCGTGATCCTCCCACCTCGGCCTCCCAAAGTGCTAGGATTACAGGTGTGAGCCACCGCGCCTGGCCAAACCTTTCGTTTTGTTACTCTGCAGTTGGATAATGTATTTGAGAATCATGTATCTAGTTTGTTTCTGTAAGAACCACTGTTAATGTTTTAATGAAGTAGTGTATGCTGGAATTCTCACTCTTCAAATTATCTTTTATTTAAATAAGAACGTTTTAATGATGAAAGTAACTCAAGAATAGGTACTCACTATAAAAATTCAAACAGACGTGCATGGTGGCTCACGCCTGTAATCCCAGCACTTTGGGAGGCCAAAGCCGGTGGATCACCTGAGGTCGGGAGTTTGAGACCAGCCTGACCAACATGGAGAAACCCTGTCTCTACCGAAAATGCAAAAATTAGCTGGGTGTGGTGGCGCATGCCTGTAGTCCCAGCTACTCGGGAGGCTGAGGCAGGAGAATTGCTTGAACCCAGGAGGCGGAGGTTGCCGTGAGCCAAGATCCCGCCATTGCACTCCAGCCTGGGCAACAAGAGCGAAACTCTGTCTAAAAAAAAAAAAAACAAAACAAAGAAATAAAGAAAAAATTCAAATAATACGTCCTTTACACTTTTTTACTGATGTTTTTAAATTGGAAAAGTATTACCTGTTACTCTGACACAAAATGAAGTAGAAATATCAGAACATATCACACGAAAGCTTATTAAAAAATATACTATGACCAAGTAGGGTATATTCTAGTAATCTTCTTAAAGTTTTGAAATCATTGCCCTTAGCAAAACTATATATACATCTTGATAATGATTTATATTAATTTTAAAAAATTTAAAGATGTTTACTCCAAGTTTTGTAGCTTACTTCCTGTTCCCAAAGTACTTTAAGTTACCCTGACATTAATCTTTTTTCTTTTATTTTGCTTTGGAATTTAATTATTTACGTCTGCATCTTTATCTCCTCAAAGCAACAATCTCAACCATCCTGTTTATTTTGTGTTCTTTTAGCTGAGGTACTCAGATAGTTTTCTTCTAGATTAAACGTTTGATTTTGGGATATACTGGTAGATTTGCATGCAATCGTAAGAAATAGTGTAGAGCGATCCTGTGTACCCTTGACCTGGTTTTACCCAATGGTAATATCTTGAAAAATTATATATATTGCAATACTCTGTTAGATATTTGACATTGATTTAGGGTGACGCAGAGCATTTCCATCACAGGAACCATTGAGATGCCCTTTTGTAGTAGCCCTGTCTACTTCTCTCCTATCCCCAAACCTTCCTTAATTCCTGGCAATCATTAATCTGTCTTCCATTTCTATAATTTTGTCATTTCATGAATATTATATAAATGGAATGATACAATATATAACCTTTTGGGATTGGCTTTTTTCACTCAGCATAATTCTCTGGAGATTCATCCAGGTTGTTGAATGTATCAATAGTTCATTCCTTTCTATTACAGAAGAATGTTCATCCTGTTGGTGTAACACGGTTCGTTTAACCATTTACCCACGGAAGAATGTCTGAGTTGTTTCCAGTTTTTGGATATTACAAATGAAATGCTTAGGTTTTTGTATGAGCATAAGTTTTCATTTCTCTGTAAATCCCGAGGAGCACAATTTTGGGTTTTTGTGTTAGTTGCGGGATTAATTTTTTAGCCAAGTGCCAACCTGTCTTCCCAAGTGTCTGTACCATTTTTCATTCCCACCAAGAATGTATGAGTGACCTAGTTTCTCCACGTCCTTGCCAGCATTTGCTGTTGCCACTGTTTTTTAATTTTGCCATTCTGAAATGTGTGTGGTACTTTATCATGGTAGTTTTAATGTGCATTTCCTTAATGACTAATGAAATTGAAATTCTCTTTGTGTGGTTGTTTGCCATCTCTATATCTTCTACAGTGAAACGTCTCTTTGTCTTTTGTCCATGTTCTCATTGGATAGATGTTCTTTTTTAATGTTCAGTATGGAGAGTTCCTTATTCTACATAGTAGTTCTTTATCACAGCAGCCCCCAACCTTATTGGCACCAGGGACCAGTTTCATGGAAGACAGTTTTTCCATACACTGGGTGTGGCGATAGGGGATGGTTTCAGGATGATTCAAGTACATTACATTTATGGTGCACTGATTTCTGTTATTATTACATTGTGATATATAATGAAATCATTATGCAACTCACCACAATGTAAAATGATTGGGAGCCCTGAGCTTGTTTTCCTGCAACTAGACAGTCCCATCTGGGGGTGATACGAGACAGTGACACCCGAAAGGTGTTGCTTAAGTCCAGTCTACTCTGTAACCTCATTTTGGTTGCTGTCACCATAGAGAACTCTGCATCACAAAGATAGGATGTGGGAAATGGAAGCAGGCTTTTCAGTGTTTTTGTGGCAGTCTCAGGTTATTCTGCCTCGACTTTAATCCAGAATGGATGGAGATTTGAAATTGTCTCAACGTACTTTTAAAGCCACCATCATTTGTGATCTCAAGCAGTTGATCCTCTTCTAGCACTGACGAAGTCGGTTCACCTGGCATATCACAGACGGGTTGCGGATCCATTCCTTCCAAGTCCAGGGGTCTTTTGTGATTGGGAAATAATGCTCAAACTCTTTTGAAAGCTGAGATAGGTGATCATACACCAACTGGGAGAAAGAAGGCCCTGGCTCACCCTCCTTCAAAATCTCTGCTAATGTGTGAAACATGTCAAAGATCCCAGTATTCACTTGTTGCCCCCAAAATTCCAGTTTGGCTTTGTTTGTTTTGTTTTGTTTTGTTTTCACTCTGTCGCCCAGGCTGGAGTGTGGTGGCACGATCTTGGCTCACTGCAGCCTCTGCCTCCCAGGTTCAAGCGATTCTCCTGCCTCAGCCTCCCAAGTAGCTGGGATTACAGGTACCTGCCACCACACCTGGCTGATTTTTGTATTTTTAGTAAGACAGTATTTCACCATGTTGGCCAGGCTGGTCTTGAACTCCTGACCTCAAGTGATCTGCCTGCCTTGGCCTCCCAAAGTGCTGGGATTACAGCAGTTTAGTTTTGAATGCAGCCACTTTATCTGCCAACTTGAACGCAGTTGTCATTCTCCGCTGAAGTGACAAATGGAGTTTGTTGAGCAGGTTGTATAGGTCACACAAGTAAGCAAGTTTTGAGACGCGTTCTGTGTCACTGAAATGTGCTTCCAGTGGCGACATTTTCTAAAAGAAATCCCTGGAGTTGCTCTCGCAACTCAGAAACTCTGGCCAGTGATACACCTTTAGAAAGTCATCTCCCTTTTGTGTGTAAGAGAAGACGTGTTTGCTCTGCATCCATCTCTTCACAGAGCTATGCGAACAGACGTGAGTTAAGGGCATGCACTTTAATGTGGCTGATAATTTTAATCACATCCTGCAAAACGTTGTTAAGTTCAGGTGACATTTTTTGGATAGCCAGCATTTCTCTATAGATGACACAGTGTGTAGACTCACATTCAGAGGTGACCTCTTTGACCCAAGTAATGAAATCAGAAAGCCATCCAGCCATGGCAACCACTGCATCTGTGCATATACTGACACAAAATGACCAATTTAGTTTTCCTGATATGTCATCATTCAAAGACTAGAGTAGTCTGCAACTGTGATGTTGGTTGGCAACAAAAGTGCACATAACATATCTTCATGCACATGCTCCTGAAAAAATATATCACACAGAAACAAGCATTGTTACCTTGCTGTCAACACTGGTAGATTCATCAACCTGGATTGCATACCACGGTGACTCATTAATCCTCTCTAACAATTGTGTTGCAATATCCTCTGTTATTTCATCAGTTCATCTAGTTATTGGTGCTAGTCAAATGAGGAACACATGCCATCTTTTGAACTTCAGCCTCTCCTAAAATTTTATGACATATATCCTTATAAGTATGCAGGATCAACTTTCCACCAATAGCAAAGGGCTTCTTAGCATTAGCAATGTGTTTAGCCACTAAGAATGATGCTCTCAGTGGAGACACATTCGATGAAGTGGTGGTCTTTAATAATTGCTTCTGTTCTTTGTGTTCACATTTTTTTTTTTCTTTTGAAAAACTCCAAAGGCTTGTCTTTTAATACAGGGTGCTTGGTCTCCATGTGGCAAAGCAGTTTTGAAGGTTTCATGGTTTCGCTGGATAGCCGGTTACCACATTATGCAAAGCAGACTTGGAGAATGTGAATCACCTGTTGCAATGAACCCATAATTTAAGTAGGACTCGGTATCTTCTTTTAAATGCAGCTTTCCTTTTCTTGACAGTCTCAGAGTCTTTTGCTGCCTCATCATTGGGTCTTTTGCCTTTTTCAAAGGAGCTCTCTGGTGATGTTTGTTTTTTACTCATCTTGGCTAGGGTTAGCTTGTGGGCTTACCAAAACTGTGACTGAGACAAGTACTCCGTGCAGGAAAGAGACACGGATGGAAGTGGTAAACAAAAAAATGGGCGGGCCACATGCAGACTAAAATAAGTGTCAGATTCTGACTTAAAGCCTGCTGCCAGATGCAACTGTACAGTTGAAGCACATCAACTCCCTTGCCACTATAAAGCCTATCACCAGATGCAACTTAATTGTCACTTGCCAGTCAGCGATAGAGTTTTGATATGAGTCTGCAAGCAATGGATTTATTAAGGTCTCTGCACAGCCAACCCTCTCTGCTAATGTTAATCTATATTTGCAGCAGCTGCCCAGAGCTAACATCAGTGCCTCAGCTCCACCTCAGATCAGCAGGCATTAGATTCTTTTAAAGAGTGCACAACCGAGATCCCTTGCCTGTGTAGTTCACAATAGGGTTCCACTCCTATGAGAATCTAATGCTGCTGCAGATCTGACAGGAGGCGGAGTTCAGGCAGTAATGCGAGTGATGGGGAGCAGTTGTAAATACAGATGAAGCTTTGCTGGCTCACCTGCCACTCACCTCCTGCTGTGCAGCTCGGTTCCTAACAGACCACAGACTGGTAGCAGTCTGTGGCCCAGAGGTTAGGGAACTCCTGCTTTATCAGATACGTGGTTTGCAAATATTTTCTTTCACTAAGTATGTGGCTTGTGGTTTTTTTTCCTCTTAACAGGGTCTTTCTCAGATAAAAAGTTTTCAGTTTTGATGAAGTCGCATTTATAAATTTTCCTTTTGTGGATTGTGCTTTTGGCTTTAAGTCTAAAAATTATTTGCTATAGCTCTAAATTCCAAAGATTTTCCTACTTCTTATTCTAAATGTTTTATAGTTTTATTTTTCACATTTAATTCCGTGACCCATTTTGAGTTAATTCTGTGTGAAGTGTGAGGTTGACATAGAGGTTCTTTTTTGTTTGTTTGTTTTGTTTTGCCTATGAGTATCCAACTGCTTCTGTACCATTTGTTTAAAAAGCTATCTTTCTGCCATTGAATTGATTTTTTACCCTTGTGAAAAATCAGTTGGGTATATTTGTGTGGGTCTGTTTCTTGGTTTTCTATTCTTTTACATTTATCTATATATCTATCTTTCCCCCAGTACCACAGAATTTTGGTTATGTAATTATATATTAAGTCTTTAATTTAGGTTCATCTGCTTTATTCCTTTTTTTTTCCAAAATTGTTTTAGGTATTCTAGTCTCTTTGATTTTTCACATAAATTTTAGAATAATCTTTTATATCTACAAAATCCTGCTTGAATTTTGATAGGAATTGCATTAAAATTGCATTAACTTGGGGAGAATTAACATCTTTACTATGCTAAGGCTTCCAATTCATGAACGTGATATGTCTTACTTAGATCTTCCTTGATTTCTTTTGTTAACTGTGTAGTTTTCAGCACACAAGTTCTGTACATGTTTGGGTTTCCACCTACAAAATAAAAAGAAGTATTCTTTTTTTGAGCTATTGTAAGTGGTGTTTTAGTTTTAATGTCATTGTCAATGTGTTCCTTGCTAGTATGTAGAAGTACAATTGATTTTTGTTTTTTTGTTTTCTTTTGGTTTGGTTTTAGAGATTGGGTCTCACTCTGTCGCCCAGGCTGGAGTGCAGTGGCACATAGATTACTGCAGTCTTGAACCCCTGGGCTCAAGTAATTCTTTCACCTCAGCCTCCCAAGTAGCTAGGTGGCACTGCAGACATGTGTCACCATGCCTGGCTAATATTTTGATTTTTGTAGAGATGGAGGTCTTGCTATATTGCCCAGGCTAGTCTCGAACTTCTGGCCTTAAGCAATCCTCCTGCCCCAACTTCCCAAAATGCTGAGATTACAGGCATTACCCAGCACGCCCAGCCAACAATTTTAATTTTTTTTTTTTGAGATGGAGCCTTGCTCTGTCACCCAGACTGGAGTACAGTGGTGCCATCTTGGCTCACTGCAACCTCCACCTCCTGGGTTGAAGTGATTCTTCTGCCTCAGCCACCCGAGTAGCTGGGATTACAGGCATGTGCCACCACACCCAGCTAATTTTTGTGTATTTAGTAGAGATGGGGTTTCACCATGTTTCCCAGGCTGGTCTCAAACTCCTGACATCAAGTTATCTGCTCACCTCAGCCTCCCAAAGTGCTGAGATGACAGGCATGAGCCACCATGCCCAGCCAACAATTTTAATTTTTTAATGTTTATCTTGTGTCCTATGAACTTGCCAAATCCACTTAGTAGTTCTAGGAGTTTTCCTGCAGATTCCATGGGGTTTTCTAGGTAAACAACCACTGTATCTGAAAATTAAGACAGTTTTCTTCTTTTCTGATCTGTGTGCCTTTTCTTCCCTTCTTGCACTGTTTCATACGTAAGCACTATGTCAATGAAGAACAGTGAAAGTGTACATCTTACCTTCTTCCCAATATGACACAGAGAGCGTTCAGTGTTTCACCACCAGTGTTATCTGTAGTATTTTGTAGTTGCTTTTTATCAAGTAGAGGCATTTTCCCTCTATTCCCATATTTCTAAGAGGTTTTATCATAGATGGATGTTGAATTTTGTCAGATGCTTTTTCAGCATCTAATTATGAGATCCAATGATTTTTCTTATTTAGCCTATTAATATGATAGATCACATTGATTGTTTTTGAATTTTGAGCTAGCCTTCCATCCCTGAGATCACTCAGATAATTTTAAATAAGAAAAGAGAAGTTAGGGTCAAAAATATCTATATTGCCACCTTCATTCTCCTATCAAAATAGTTTAAAGCACTATCTGGACCTTTTTGTCAGTCTTAGTTTTCTTTGCTTTTCTTTATTTAAAAAACATATTTACTGAGCTATATTTGTTGATATATCATTCACATAATATACAATACACCCTGCTCTTGATTTTCTATCTCTAAATTAATAGTATATCTATTAACTAACTCTTCTCAAGAGGAATTTTGAGAGCATGAATTCCAAATATTCTTCCTTTAATATCTTTTAATGAATACTTACGCTATGGATGATTTCCTTAGGCATAATATGAGAAGTGCTTTGGAAAATCTCATATAATTTTGAAGGAAGCAAAGGATTTTAAAATGTAGTCATCACCTTAGGCTACAATGGATTTCAGAACCTAAAACTAGAATAAAGTTATTTTCTCCCACTATAGACATTTTGTTACATTTCCTTCTGGCCCTTTTATTTTCCTAGCCAGATTTTTGTGTTCTTTTGCATAGTTGCAAAATAATATATTAAATGGATTATTCTACTTTTTACCATTTCTGTATAAAAAATTAAAAATTTTTATTAATGTATAAAACAACATGGAAAATTTTTTTTCCATAAAACTTTTATCACATTTTGCATTATATCCTTAAGATGGATTCCCACAAGTGGAAATTTTGGCACATACAGCCAATGAGCTTTCAAAAAGCCACTGCTTCACAATTAAGAGGAAACATCATGAAAACAAAAATGGAAACAATAGACCAGTTAGAAGTTGAATAGAGAACCATGGACAGCAGCAGCTAACAAGAGCCCTTCTGGGATCAGAGCAAGCCTCAAAAACTTGCCTCAAAACTGCCCCTTCTCCTGTGAGTTTGACAGAGAGTAGAATGGTGGCGATGAGGGGTTGGGGGCGAGGGGAGTAGGGGAAGAAGGGAGACGCTGGACAAGGGGTACAAATTTTCAGTTACAAGGTGGATAAGTTTGGGATATCTAATGTACAGCATGGTAACTACAGTTAATATACTGTATACTTGAAATTTGCTGTGACTAGATCTCATGTGTTCTTAACACACACATACAATAGTACCTAGATGAGAGAGAGGTGATGGATATGTTAGTTAGCTTAATTGTGACAATCATTTTACAATGTATGTGTGTATCAAAACATCATGTTATATTCCTTAAGTATGTATAATTTTTATTTGTCAATCATACCTCAACAATGCTTAGTTAGGTTGGGAAGTAGTACCCCTTCAAAGGGATCAAATGTAACTGGATCAGACTGTGAAGCAACGTTACCCACAGTTGATTGTCAAAATACATAGAACAGTCAGCTAGAAATTAAGAGAGACTAATAGTTGGATTTGATACCAGTAGGGACAGACCAGCCAGACACTTAACAGGGAGATCAGAGAGAGACAGTCAAAGAGAGCCTGGCTAAATCCATTGTCATCCTAATGGGAGAGGCTAGAATGACTGTAAATGCCCATGGGAGGGGATCAGGGTAACTATGTGCATACCCTGAGGAGCAACATCAGAGGCTATATACGGCAAGGGGAATAGACATCACAGAAACAGTCCAGACAAATACATAAGGAAATAAGCCAACCACAGCAAGCCCCAAGATGAGGAGGATCAGTATTGAGACATGCTACAGTATGTTATTTAAAATTTCTAGTTGTCAACAACAGAAATTTAACCCTCAAAAGCCAGAAAATGCAGCCCATCTATAGGAAAATAAAGCAAACAAGAGAAACTGTCTTTTAGAGCAGCTTATTATTTCCTTATTATTAGTCTCTATTTGATGAGACATTGTTACTACTCCTTCTTTTACTTTTTTCTTTCTCTTTTTAGTTGACAAATAATAATTGTGTATATGGAGTACAATGTGATGTTTTGGTCTATGTATGTAGAAAGATTTGAGGTATGTATGGTAGACAGGTTTAATTAAGCTAATAACATATCAACCAAATTATCAACTTATTTTTTGCAGTGATACCATTAGAATTTTATCCTTTGGCAATTTTGAATTATACAGTAGATTATTATTAACTGTGGTCGCCATACAGTGTAATAAATCACCAAAACTTATTTCTCCAGTCTAACTAAAACTTTGGACTCTTTGATCAACATCTCCCCTTTCTCCATCCTTCCTCCTCCCACCATTCTACTCTATGTTTCTATAAAGTCAGCTTGTTTAGATTCCACTTATAAGTAAGATCATACAGTATTTGTCTTTCTCTGCCTGGCTTATTTCACTTAGCATAATGTCTTCCAATTCCACCCAGGTCACCATGAATGACAGAATTTTTTTCTTTTAAAAGGCTGTATAGTAGGAGTCCCCAACCCTTGGGCTGCAGACCTGTCCGGGCCCATACCTGTTACCACAGACTGATACCAGTCCTAGCCACACAGCAGGAGGTGAGTGGTGGGTGAGTGAGCATTACTGCCTGAGCTCCACCTCCTGCCAGATGAGCAGTGGCATTAGATTCTCATAAGAGCATGCACCATATCGTGAACTGCGCATGCAAGGGATCTAGGTTGCACACTCCTTGTGAGAATCTAACTAATGCCTGATGATCTGAGGTGGAAAGTTTCATCCCAAAACCATCCCCACCCCCTCTGCTGTCCATGGAAAAATTATCTTCCATGAAACCAGTTCCTGGTGACAAAAAGATTGGGGACTGCTGCTGTATGGTATTCCATTTTGTATATATACCACATTTTCTTTATCCATTCATCTATTTTTGGCCTTACTTTACTTCCTTAAGTATGACTTCCTTTATTTCTTTGAACATATTTAAAAGAGCTGCTTTGGGCCGGGCACGGTGACTCATGCCTGCAATCCCAGCACTTTGGGAGGCTGAGACCATCCTGGCTAACACGGTGAAACCCTGTCTCTACTAAAAAATACAAAAAAATTAGCCAGGTGTGGTGGCGGGTGCCTGTAATCCCAGCTACTTGGGAGGCGGAGGAGAATGGTGTGAACCTGGGAGGCGGAGCTTACAGTGAGCTGAGATCATGCCACTGCACTCCAGCCTGGGTGGCAGAGTGAGACTCCGTCTCAAAAATAAAAATAAAAAAAGAGCTGCTAAGTCTGACTGTATATGTTTGCTGTCCTTTCTTCTATCAACTTCTTTAAAAGCTGTAACATTTAAAAGTAATAATTGTAACAATACATCATTGGACTTGTGACATATATAGATGTAAATGTAAGACACTAATATCACTAATGAGAGAAGGAAGAAATACAGCTATGTAGGAATAACATTTCTGTATTGTGCTGTAAATAAACAGTTCAACAGTAATAGTTGCAGATATCAATACCCCACTTTCAATAATGAAGAGAGCAGCTAAGCAGAACATCAACGAGGAAATACAGGATTTCAACAACACAAAAACCAAATTGGCATTTACATAAATATATAAAACACTCTTCCAACAACAGTAGAATATATAGTCTTCTCAACATGGAAGATCCTCCAGAACAGATCATACATTAGGTCATAATACAAGCCTCAGTAGATTTAAGAGTATTGAACTGATGCAAAGTATGTTTTCCCACCACAGTGGAATTGTTAGGGATTGATAAAAGAAGGTAATTTTGTAAATTCACAAGTATATGAAAATTGAGCAGCACATTCCCAAATAGTGGTGTGAGTCAAAGGAAAAATCACAAAGGAAAAAAATACTCTGAGATTCGTGAAAATGAAAGTGTACTGTGTCAAAACATATAGGATGCAGCTAAAGCAGTACTTAGAGGGAAATTTATAGCTATAAATGCATATCTATATTTTAAAAGAAAATTCTTAAGTCACTAACATAGCCTTCCACTTAGAACACTGGAAAAAGGGAACAAACAACCCACAGCAAGAAGAATGAAAATAATAATCCAGATTAGAACAGAAACTAAGTGAAGAGAAAACAATCGAGAATCAAAGAAGCCACAAGCTTGTTCTTTCAGAGTATCAACAAAATTGACAAATCTTTAGCAAAGTGACAGAGTCAAATTACTAAAATTGGGAATAAGAGAAGGGACATCACTACTAACCTTATAAAAAAAAAAGGTATCATGGGGACTATTATGAACAACTGAATGCCAAAAATTAAATGTTTAGATGAAATCAACAAATTTCCGGAAAAGCACAAAGTATTAAAACTGACGTAAGGAAAAGAAGAAAATCTGAGTAAACCTATAACCTAAAGAGGTCCAAATAGACATTTTTAAACTTCCATAAAGTAATACCGAGGCCCAGATGGCTTCAGTTGTGAGTTCTTCCGAATGATTCAAGATGCATTGATCCAAAATTTTTGCAAACTCTTCCAAAAGTAGAAGAGAACACTTCTCAGTGCATTCTATGAAGCCATTATTGCCCTGATGCCAAAGCCAGACAAAGACCTCACAGGAAAATAAAACTGCAGACAATGATCTCTTATGAATACAGATGAAAAATTCTCAAGAAAATACTATAACACTGAATCCAACAACACATACAATGAAATTTACACCATCAAGTAGGGTTTATTCCATGAGTGCTGGGTTGGTTAACACCTGAAAAATCAATTAATACATCATCATATCAATAGAATCAAGAACAAAAACTACACAGCCTTCTCATTGGATGCAGAAAAGCATTTGGCAAAATCCAACATTCTTGCCTGATAAAAACACACTATAAACTAGAAACAGAAACTTTCTTGACCTCATAAAGGGCATCTATGAAAAACCCACAGCAAACACTGTATTAGTGGTGACTGAATGCTTTTGCCTTAAGATCAATATCAATATAAGAATGCCTACCTTGCCTCTTCTATTCCACATTGTAGCAGAGGTTCTACGCAGGGCAACGAGGCATGAACAAGAAATAAAAGGCATCCAGATTGGAAAAGAAGTAATACTACCTCTGTTTGCAGGTGACATGATCTGAAATACAGAAAATCCTAAGAATCCACTAAAAAACAATTAGAATAAATGAGCATCAGGGTTGTAGGACACAAGATCGATATCCAATTATCGTATTTCTTATTTCTATACATTAACAATGAACAGTCTGCAAATGAAAATAAAAAAATTCTGTCAAACAGAATCGCATCAAAAAGGGTAGCACTAAAAAAGGACAAATACGGCTGGGCGCAATGGTTCACGCCTGTAATCCCAGCACTTTGGGAGGCTGAGGCAGGTGGATCATGAGGTCAGGAGATCAAGACCATCCTGGCTAACATGGTGAAACCCCGTCTCTACTAAAATACAAAATTAGCTGGGTGTGGTGGTGCATGCCTGTAATCCCAGCTACTTGGGAGGCTGAGGCAGGAGAATCACTTGAACTGGGGAGTCAGGTTGCAGTGAGCCAAGATTATGCCACTGCACTCCGCCTGGTGACAGAGCAAGACTCTGTCTAAAAAAATAAAAACGAAATAAAAAAAGACAAATACTTGTACTTTACAAAACTACAGAACATCGTCAGCAGAAATTAAAGGAGACCTAAATAAAGGGAAACACATCCCACGTTCATGGTTCCGAACACTTATCACTGTTAAGATGGTATTACTCCCAAAACTCATCCACAAATTTAATGCAATGCTTATCAGAATCCCAGGTGTCTTCTTTGTAGAAATTGTCAAACTGATCTAAAATTCGTATGGAAGTGCAAGTGAACAGCCAAAACAATCTTGAAAAAGAAAAACAAAGTTGGGAGACTCACACTTCCTGATTTCAAAACTGGCTGCAAAACTGAAGTAATCAAGACAGTGTGGCACTAGCATAAGGAAAGACATAGAGGTTGATGGAACAGAATTCAGAGTCCAGAAATGGTTTATACATTTGTGCCCAAAAGATTTTTCAAAATACAGGTGCTAGGACAATTCAATGAGGAAAGCATAGTGTGTTTAGCAAATGGCATTGGGACAGCCTAACATCTATTTGGAAAAGAATGAAGTTGGATCACATGCAAAGATTAACTGAAAATGAATCATAGCGCTATATGTAACAGCAAAAACTATACTAAGAAGAAAATACAGAAGTAAATCTTTGTGACCTTGGGTTAGGCAGCGCTTTCTTAAATACACATCAAAAACACAAACAAAAAAAAAGCATAAATAGATTAAGTAGACTTGATCAAAATAAAAAAAAACCTTCTGTGCTGCAAATGATATCAAGAAAGTGACAAGATGATGCACAAGATGTGAGAAAACATTTGCAAACCGTATATCTGATAAGAGATTGATAGTCAAAATATATAGCGGTGTTTCATGCCTGTAATCCTAGCATTTTGGGAGGCTGAGACAGGAGAATCGCTTGAGCCTGGGAGTTCAAGACCAGCCTGGGCAACGTGGCAAAAACCCATCTCTACAAAAAATACAAAAATTAACCAGGTGTGGTGGTGTGCAGTTGTATTCCCAGTGACTTGAGAGCCTGAGGGGGGAGGTTTGCTCCCAGTGAGCCGTCTTCATGTCACTGCATTCCAGCCTGGGTGACAGAATGAGACCTTGTCTCAAAAACCAAAAAACAAAAAACTTAATAACCCAATTAAAAAACTAGGCAAAGGATACTAATAGACATTTCTCTACATAACATACATAAATGGCCAATAAATACATGAAAAGATGCTGAACATCATTAATAAAAAAATGCAAATCAAAACCATACTATTTCACAACCACTGGGATGGCTATAATCAGAGAGAAGATAAAAAATGTTGACAAAAATGTGGAAAAAATGAAACCCTCATACATTGCTGGTGGAAATGTAAAATAGTAAGGCAACTTTGGAAAACATTTTGGCAGTTCCTCAGAGTGTTAAAAATTAGATTACCTTGGCCG